>NC_061510.1:128010220-128170033 GCF_022539505.1 Lolium rigidum
CCACCACTAGTAATGTTAATACTTCACATGTTGCTCCACCTCCTATTATCAATGGTAAAATAATTGGTGTTGGCATTGTTTCTACTCCTAGTGCAAAGCGTGCAAAATTGCCTGAAACTGCTAAAATTGCTGAAACTGATAAAACTGCTGAAATTTTTCAAAATATTGGGGACAATGATCCCATTGCTGTAGATCATAATGGTTTAGATTTTGATGATTGTCACATCTCTGAAGTTATAAAGTTCTTACAAAAACTTGCTAAAAGTCCCAATGCTAGTGCTGTAAATTTGGCCTTTACAAAACATATTACAAATGCTCTCATAAAAGCTAGAGAAGAGAAACTAAACTTGAAACCTCTATTCCTAGGAAGTTAGAAGATGGTTGGGAGCCCATCATTAAGATTAGGGTCAATGATTTTAATTGTAATGCTTTATGTGATCTCGGTGCAAGTATTTCTGTTATGCCTAAGAAAATCTATGATATGCTTGACTTGCCACCATTGAATAATTGTTATTTGGATGTTAATCTTGCTGATAATGCTATAAAGAAACCTTTGGGGAGAATTGATAATGTTCGTATTATGGTTAACAATAACCTTGTCCCCGTTGATTTTGTTGTCTTGGATATTGAATGCAATGCATCTTGTCCCATTATATTGGGAAGACCTTTTCTTCGAACTGTTGGTGCTACCATTGATATGAAGGAAGGTAATATTAAATATCAATTTCCTCGCAAGAAAGGTATGGAACACTTCCCTAGAAATAGAATGAAGTTACCTTATGATTCTATTATTAGAACAAATTATGATGTTGATGCTTCATCTCTCGACAATACTTGATTCACACTTTCTGCGCCTAGCTGAAAGGCGTTAAAGAAAAGCGCTTATGGGAGACAACCCATTATTTTACTTCTGCACTTTGTTTTATATTTGAGTCTTGGAAGTTGTTACTACTGTAGCAACCTCTCCTTATCTTTATTTTATTGCATTGTTGTGCCAAGTAAAGTCTTTGGTAGTAAAGTCAATACTAGATTTGGATTACTGCGCAGGAACAGATTTCTTGCTGTCACGAATTTGAGCAGTAGTCTCTGTAGGTAACTCAGAAAAATCTGCCAATTTACGTGCGTGATCCTCAGATATGTACGCAACTTTCATTCAATTTGGGCATTTTCATCTGAGCAAGTCTGGTGCCTCTAAAAAATTCATCTTTACGGACTGTTCTGTTTTGACAGATTCTGCCTTTTATTTCGCATTACTTGTTTTGCTATGTTTTATAGATTTCTTTGTTCCATTAACTTTCAGTAGTTTTGTGCAATGTCCAGAAGTGTTAAGAATGATTATGTCACCTCTGAATATATGAATTATGCACTGACCCTCTAATGAGTTTGTTTTGAGTTTGGTGTGGAGGAAGTTTTCAAGGGTCAAGAGAGGAGGATGATACAATATGATCAACAAGAGTGAAAAGTCTAAGCTTGGGGATGCCCCCGTGGTTCATCCCTGCATATTTCAAGAAGACTCAAGCATCTAAGCTTGGGGATGCCCAAGGCATCCCTTCTTCATCGACAACTTATCAGGTCACCTCTAGTGAAACTATATTTTTATTCTGTCACATCTTATGTGCTTTACTTGGAGCGTCTGTTTGTTTTTTCTGTTTTTGTTTGAATAAAATCGGATCCTAGCATTCTTTGTTTGGGAGAGAGACACGCTCCGCTGTTTCGTGTGAACACATGTGTTCTTAGCTTTATCCTTAATGTTCATTGCGAAAGTTGAACTACTTCATTCATTGTTATATGGTTGGAAACGGAAAATGCCGCATGTGGTAAATGGTATAATGTCTTGAATAATTTGATACTTGGTAATTGTTGTGCTCATATAGATCATGTTTAAGCTCTTGCATCATGTACCTTGTACCCATTAATGAAGAACTACATAGAGCTTGTTAAAATTTGGTTTGCATGATTGATCTCTAGAGTCTAGATATTTTCTGGTTAAGGTGTTTGAACAACAAGGAGACAATGTAAAGTCTTATAATACTTACAATATGTTCATATGTGAGCTTTGCTGCACCATTTTATACTTGAGTTTGCTTCAAACAACCTTGCTAGCTTAGCCTTGTATTGAGAGGAATTCTTCTCGTGCATCCAAATCCTTGAGCCAACAACCATGCCATTTGTGTCCACCATACCTACCTACTACATGGTATTTCTCCGCCACTCCAAAGTAAATTACTTGAGTGCTACCTTTAAAAATTCTATTCTTTGTCTTTGCAATACATAGCTCATGGGAAAAATAGCCTTAAAAACTATTGTGGTGAAGAATATGTACTTATGTGTCTTATTTCTTAATAAGTTGCTTGTTGAGCGGTAACCATGTTTCTGGGGACGCCATCAACTTTTACCTTTGTTGAATATCATGTGAGTTGCTATGCATGTTCGTCTTGTATGAAGTAAGAGCGATTTTCATGATCATATGGTTTGAGTATGCATATTGTTAGAGAAGAACATTGGGCCGCTAACTAAAACCATGATTCATGGTGGAAGTTTCAGTTTGGACAATTAATCCTCAATCTCTTATGAGAATTTTAACTGTTGTTGAATGCTTATGCATTAAAGAGGAGTCCATTATATGTTGTCTATGTTGTCCCGGTATGGATGTCTAAGTTGAGAATAATCAAAACCGAGAAATCCAATGCGAACTTTCTCCTTAGACCTTTGTACAGGCGGCATAGAGGTACCCCTTTGTGACACTTGGTTGAAACATATGCTATGCAATGATAATCCATGTTAATCCAAGCTAATTAGGACAAGGTGCGAGCACTATTGGTATACTATGCATGAGGCTTGCAACTTATAGGATATCTTATACATAACACATATGATTTACTACTACCGTTGACAAAATTGTTTCTTGTTTTCAAAATGAAAAGCTCTAGCACAAAAATAGTAATCCATGCTTCTCTCTGCGAAGGGCCATTCGTCTACTTTATTGTTGAGTCAGTTTACCCATTCTTTCTATCTTAGAAGCAAACAATTGTGTCAACTGTGTGCATTGATTCTTACATGTTTACCTATTGCACTTGTTATATTACTTTGTGTTGACAATTATCCATGAGATAAATATGTTGAAGTTGAAAGCAACCAGCTGAAACTTATATCTTCCTTTGTGTTGCTTCAATGCCTATACTTTGAATTTATTGCTTTATGAGTAACTCTTATGCAAGTCTTATTGATGCTTGTCTTGAAAGTATTATTCATGAAAAGTCTTTGCTATATGATTCATTTGTTTACTCATTATCTTTGCCATTGCTTCGAATCGCTGCATTCATCTCATATGCTTTACAATAGTATGATCAAGATTATGATAGCATGTCACCTCAGAAAATTATCTTTGTTATCGTTTACCTACTCGAGGGCGAGTAGGAACTAAGCTTGGGGATGCTTGATACGTCCCAAACGTATCTATAATTTCTTATGTTCCATGCTACTTTTATGATGATACTCACATGTTTTATACACATTATATGTCATTATTATGCATTTTCCAGCACTAACCTATTGACGAGATGCCGAAGAGCCGATTCTTTGTTTTCGCTGTTTTTGGTTTCGAAATCCTAGTAAGTAAATATTCTCGGAATTGGACGAAATCAACGCCCAGGGTCCTATTTTTCCACGAAGCTTCCAGAAGACCGGAGGAGATACGAAGTGGGGCCACGAGGTGGCGACACACTAGGGCGGCGCGGCCAGGCTTGGGCCCGCGCGGCCCTAGCGTGTGGCCCCCCCGTGACGCCTCCTGACCTGCCCTTCCGCCTACTTAAAGCCTTCGTCGCGAAACCCCCAGTACCGAGAGCCACGATATGGAAAACCTTCCAGAGACGCCGCCGCCGCCAATCCCATCTCGGGGATTCAGGAGATCGCCTCCGGCACCCTGCCGGAGAGGGGAATCATCTCCCGGAGGTCTCTTCATCGCCATGACCGCCTCCGGATCGATGTGTGAGTAGTCCACCCCCGAACTATGGGTCCATAGCGAGTAGCTAGATGGTTGTCTTCTCCTCATTGTGCTATCATGTTAGATCTTGTGAGCTGCCTATCATGATCAAGATCATCTATTTGTAATCCTACATGTTGTGTTTGTTGGGATCCGATGAATATTGAATACTATGTCAAGTTGATTATCAATCTATCATATATGTTGTTTATGTTCTTGCATGCTCTCTGTTGCTAGTAGAGGCTCTGGCCAAGTTGATACTTGTGACTCCAAGAGGGAGTATTTATGCTCGATAGTGGGTTCATGCCTCCATTAAATATGGGACAGTGACAGGAAGTTCTAAGGTTGTGGATGTGCTGTTGCCACTAGGGATAAAACATCGATGCTTTGTCTAAGGATATTTGTGTTGATTACATTACGCACCATACTTAATGCAATTGTCTGTTGTTTGCAACTTAATACTGGAGGGGGTTCGGATGATAACCTGAAGGTGGACTTTTTAGGCATAGATGCATGCTGGATAGCGGTCTATGTACTTTGTCGTAAGGCGCTGATTAAATCTCATAGTACTTATCATGATATATGTATGTGCATTGTTATGCCTTCTTTATTTGTTAATTGCCCAACTGTAATTTGTTCACCCAACATCTGTTTATCTTATGAGAGAGACACCACTAGTAAACTGTGGACCCCGGTCCAATTCTTTACATCTGAAATACAATCTATCGCAATTGTTCTTTACTGTTCTTCGCAAACAATCATCATCTTCCACACAATACGTTTAATCCTTTGTTTACGAGCAAGCCGGTGAGATTGACAACCTCACCGTTACGTTGGGGCAAAGTACTTTGATTGTGTTGTGCAGGTTCCACGTTGGCGCCGGAATCCTCGGTGTTGCGCCGCACTACACTCCGCCACCAACAACCTTCACGTGCTTCCTTGACTCCTACTGGTTCGATAACCTTGGTTTCTTACTGAGGGAAAACTTACTGCTGTGCGCATCACACCTTCCTCTTGGGGTTCCCAACGGACGTATGTCTCACGCGCCATCACCCCCGAGATGGGATTGGCGGCGGCGGCGTCTCTGGAAGATTTTCCGTATCGTGGCTCTCGGTACAGGGGTATTCGCGACGAAGGCTTTAAGTAGGCGGAAGGGCGGAGTCGGAGGAGTCACGGGGGCCCCACACGCTAGGGCTGCATGGGCCCCCCTTAGGCCGCGTCGCCCTACTGTGGCGGCGCCCCGTGGCCCCACTTCGTATCTCCCTCGGTCTTCTGGAAGCTTCGTGGAAAAATAAGACCCTGGGCGTTGATTTCGTCCAATTCCGAGAATATTTCCTTACTAGGATTTCTGAAACCAAAAACAACAGAAAACAGCAACTGGCTCTTCGGCATCTCGTCAATAGGTTAGTGCCGGAAAATACATAATAATGACATGTAATGTGTATAAAACATGTGAGTATCATCATAAAAGTAGAATGGAACATAAGAAATTATAGATACGTTTGAGACGTATCAGATATCATGAAGCGTTGCCGGACAATCCAAAAGGCTAGTAGAGAACAAAATAACCGCACAAATACGCCATGTCTAGGAGTGCAAAAAAACCTAAAGGGAAGTTGATCTAGCCCTCCCCAACCCCGAGGAAACTGACAAGCAACTATACCCTCTGCAAACTTATCTCGTGTACTGAAGCCTTCATTTTCACTATAGATGATGCAAATTAGATGCATACACGAACCAAGGCGTCACAAATAAACAAATACCTTCAAGAAGGGAGAAAAGTCAAAGACTCCGACAATGCACGGTTTGTCAAGCTGAAGTTAGATATTCGTGCGGATGGTTAGATCCAAGGCTTTGAGGGCGTGGGTGGCCTCCAATAGCACTGCCTCCCCAACATCGGAAATATTTGGCTTCGACTTTTTCCTAAAGTACTGGGAGCATCACTATCATTCTTTCACAAGGACATGCCGCTTCCGAGCCCACACCCTCAAAGCCCGTGGCTCTTCTTGTATAAACAAAAATCAACAGGGGCTAGTCCTTTTTTCTTATGGCTTGTAAGTTGAAACAGGAGTTCTAGGTTTGAACCGAAACAACTTATCCATCTTTGATCGAGTTAGAGCTAAGTTGTGTGGAATTTATGTGGTTACATACTTCGTTATCAGATGTCCCCTACCGGAAAAATAATACACCATCTTTTATCACTAGTTCTATCATGAAGTATAGTTTAAAATTGTGAAAATATATAGCTTAGTTGTGTTGAATCATGTGTACGTTGTAATTGTAGTCCCTAATCATCCATGAGTCCTATTCTCAAGCCTCTGTGTGTGAGGCCTCCGTGTGTGTACGATCTCCATCTGTAATTGACCTCGTCTCATTCTCCTTTAGAGACAAATTATTAACATATCACCATCGGTAATGGTTCTCGTATTCCTATAGTCGTCATCGGTACTGCCCACCTAACATCATGTCTTTTCCATCTCAACGATGTCTTAGTTTTCCTCAATATTTTCAAAAGTCTTACTAGCAATCGCAAAATTTCTTGTGATAATTCTTTCTATGTTGAGTTTGGTCCATTTGGCTTCACTATGAAGGATTTGGTCACCATGACACTCCTCATAAGATCCAATAGCTCGGGTGAGTTGTACCCTTTTTTGATGACGATGACGGCACTACCTCCTTGGATCTCAAGGTCAAATGGGATCTTTGGCACCGATGCCTCGGACATCCAAGCACCGTAGCTCTTTCTCATTTACATCGATTTCCTTTCCGCGTGTAACAAAAATTCTCCAAAACTTTCCTTTTGTGATGCATGTCAATTAGGAAAATAGGCCCCACTACCTTTTTCTACCTCTCATTCTCGTTCCATGAATCTTTTGATTCAATTCAGTGCTATTTGTGGACCTCACCCATTATTAGTTTCTCTAGATATAAATATTATCTTGTGGTTCTTGATGATTTCTCACATTTTTCATGGTTGTTTTTCTTGCGCAACAAATCTGACACATGTGCCACATTATAAAGCCTTTTCATGTTTATTTACACATAATTAGGTACCACCATCCGTTAAAAACGGTGGCGAGTTTCTCACCACCAACTTCGACAACTTCTTCTCCTCCTACGGCGTCTCTTTTGGTCTCTCCTATCCGTGCACATCTTAGAATGGCCGTGTTGAATGACTACTTCGCACTACAAATAACATAGTACAAACACTCCTTTTCCAAGCAAATATGCCTCATGAATTTTGGATAGAGTCCCTCCATACTACGAACAATCGTCTCAATATTCGACCATTTCGCGCTATTCGTAATCTCACCCCTTACTACCTACTTTATGGAGCACATCCTCGTATGCTCATCCTAGAACTTTTGGATGCCTCTGTTTTCCAAACACATCATCCACCGCGAGCCGTAAACTCTCACCCCGATCCACATGTTGCATTTTCCTTGGCTATCCATGGGAGCGCAAAGGGTGCCAATGCTTAGATTTAATCACACAAAAATTTCAAATTTCTTACCACATTATTTTTGATGAGTCATATTTTCCTTACCTACACACAACGCCACACCGCCCCCTCACTACTGCAGAATAGCTTACCAGCGACGGGCTCGAAAGGCCTATTAGTGACGGGCAAGGCGCCCGTCACTGGTAACTCGTCACTGGTAACAGGTTACTAGTGACGGGCAAGTGCCCGTCACTGGTAATTGTTTACTAGTGACAGTCGTTTATTAATGGTCGTCGCTAGTTAATTGTCATGGGTAGCGCACTATGATCTTAGCAGCGACGGAATCTTTGGTACCATGGTAGTTTGCCCGTCACTAGTAAATATTTAAGGAATAAAAAAAATATTGCATTTGCACATCGATAATACAATATGATCAGACACTCATAGATAGCAAAATACGATCACATGTACTACAAAGTGGAATTAACATCCATAGAACAATATCCAAAATAAATTTGCTTTCATTTCAAATCCAAAATAAATTTGCTTTCATTTCGAAAGAACTAAGGCTAAAATTAAAATCATCCAATTCTTCTCAAACGTCAAACCTTCTACCACCCATGACTCGTCGATTCTGCAGTCACTACCTAGAAAAAGCACATCCTAAACAAACAAGTGGCATTGATTAGGCAGCGGACCAACAGGCATTTAGCGGCAGCCAGACAACATATCAATTCACTTCATAGTTCACGCCTGGCACCTGACCAACTTGAGCTTTTCAACAGTCATCTGCATGGGATAGAAAATACAACATTTTAGTAATAGAACAACTGGTGCTGCCAAGTATGATAACAAAAAGTATCAATACTATAAGAGAAAACTGAGATGCTAATTTGCTACATACAAAATGATTACGAAAGTTCAACCCAGCTGAGCCGAACCATCCAACTGACCCAAACAAAATCCTTCATCCTTCCGACCAAAAAAATGGTTTATCAACACAGCAAAAGTTTAAGCTAAAAAAATGGAGCTTTGGCCCTTAGCTCAATCTGAACCATGTGACTGCTCACAACAGCCCGAAAAGAGACAACCTAGACTTACGCATATTGCATATCCTGATTAAAAAGGGTGAATTAGCACAAGCAGATTTAGTAATGTAGCATGAAAAATTGGTATAGTCTGGACAATGACATTCCTAGGCAAAACAATAATAGACCAGATTTGCTTTAATGGTACCGCGGAAGCATATGAAGCAGAACAAAGTGACATAACATATTGCTTATAGGCTGTACAGCACATGATTTGAAAGAATAAACATGGAACGGGGAGCAACATGTGGTAAGTAAGCACGAGCAAGAATTTTGGTACTTTAAACTACGATCCGAGCAGCGAGCGAATCTTTCAGGTACTACACCCTTACATGAAGTTGTACTTGTTGGTATATTACAGTCCAAGTAACCGAACCGGTAAATTTAAATAGGATCCTTAATGACACTACTAAGTTTGAGCAATTTAAGCAGGCGTGCAGCAACCAATGAGCTAGCGCTATGTACTTGTCAATAGATAAATGAGCCATTGTAAGATTGCAGTATCAGGTCAGGATTGCTCGAAGGTAAAATGAGGGGAGTGCCACAAGGTCACCAGCAAGCATGCATACTGATATGTGAGTCATGAACAAATAGTAATGCCCTATACCTCAGCCAAGGATCCTGCATGCTTGTTCAATTGGGTTGCAGCCGCCTTTGTGCGTGAATCATGAACCTCTGGCGAGTCATCACCACCATAGAAAAGCCCAGATTTGGAGGTGACCTCTGTGTTGATGATTTTTGCGAAAATTTCTTGGATGCGTGTAAACTCTTTCTTCCTTTCAAATGGATTGAACTCCAAATGGGTACCGAACAATTGAATGTCAACACTTTTGTTTAAATTCTTCTGCTCCCTCACAAATATGTCCATATGGTAGCAGAGATGGTAGCCACATGACACGCTGTCCTGTTGCTGTGTGCAACTAACCTCTGTATAATGCTTAAAGTGTACACGGCCTTTACCTTTTCTTGGCACAATTCCACCTCTTAAACTATGTTCAAAGAGAGCATCATCCAGAATCTGTTTCAATACGGTGTAATCCCTTTTCGCCTTGTTTTTTAGTGAATCCAAGTAAAAAGCCTTGCATTCCTTCACCATGAGAATTATCAGAACCCAGTGACCCCTGCGCAAACATGTGAACAACCCAAGTTCATCAATCCTTCATCAATAATAAACATCCCGGTTCAGTGCACATTCATAAACTAGATCAAAATGAAGGAAATTTGATTTAATTAAGACTGTATGACTATAGGCGTTTATGCTGCTTTGAGAATGATCAATTGATGCAACTCTCGAGATCATGCTAAGCTAATCTGATGCCTATAATTTCCATCTTCACTCAACTAGAACTTACTTAGTATTTGAAAATCCAACATAATTTTCTTCAAGACTCGTATATATATGCTGCAAGTACGGATAGCGCGGATGTCCATGATACAAAATTATGAGTTCCTTTTTTTGTGGCGCCATGCTTTGGGGGCACATATTGTGAGACCGGCTATTCAAAAAAAAATCTAAAATGAAGCGCACTGCGTTGGTGCTTCCCAACTTCATCCCTCTACATTGCATATCACTAGCCAGTACTCAAGAAGCCTACATTTCCATCCAAATCAAGTTAGTTGGTGGAGCATACTAGTGACCAGCGACGGGCAAATACAAGGACCCGTCACTAGTATTTTATGAAATTACTAGTGACGGGCCAGGGTAGTTTACCGTCAGTAGTATATCTCTACAGCCGTGTGCAGACCTTTACCAGTGACGGGCGTCGCCCGTCACTAATACATATTACCAGTGACGTGCATGTTTTTGCCCGTCACTAATGTGCTGGAGGCTATAAGCAATTCTGCAGTAGTGCCTAGCCACGCAAGATCCCGCGGATCCTGATTCAATCTTCCTTAGGATTTGTTCCCAACCATTGGCGCAGATCCCTCCAACACCACCTACCTTAACCCATCCTAAACCCAACCCCGCGATGCCACGTAAGCCCCTACCACCCCGCATGTATCCGCCTCGCCCTGAACGCTCGACGCACACCCGCCTATTGGCCCCAATGAATCTCGCTCATGCTCCCCACCTAGACGCGCTTTCCCTTCGTCTGCCACGCCGACCAAGACTTCCGTGTCCACCTAGCTCTCGCCAGCCTAGCCCGCTATCCCACCATGAGGCATTCCCATACATCCACCCCACTAGAAGTGGCTATTTTATGCCTAAACAACATTTTGATCTCCAAATTTCTACCACTTCACCTTCTCCCATTCCATCCTCGTATTGTGTAGCACTAAAATACCCACATTGGCGTGACGCTATGACCGATGAATTTAATGCTCTAATTCGGAATGATACTTGGTATCTTGTTCCTCGTCCTGAAGGTGTCATTATGGTGACGGTAAAATGGATCTTTCGCCACAAGCTCCATCCTGATGGTACATTGTCACGGTACAAGGCTCGATGGGTGGTTCGTGGTTTCACGCAGGAACCTGATGTCGGTTACTGCGAGACATTTAGCCCGGTTGTCCAGCCGACAACTATTCATGTCATCCTTAACATTGTCAATTCTAACTCTTGGCACATTCATCAAATGGATGTCAAGAATGCTTTTCTTCATGACCAGATCACAGAGACAGTTTACTGCCAGCAACCCTCGGGTTTTGTTGACTCCACCTATCCTACACATGTGTGATGTCCCAACAAATTCCTCTATGGTCTCAAACAGGCTCCCCGCACTTGGTTTGTTCATTTCACATCCTATATTCACACTCTTGGTTTTATCTCCTCCAAAAGTGACAATTCTCTGTTTATTTTTCACCGAGGGTTCGAGGTTGCCTACCTTCTCCTCTGTGTAGATGACATCATCCCCACTGCCAACACAACACCTCTCCTCACTTCTATCATTGAGCATTCTCCATGAGTGATTTGGGAGACATCCACCACTTTCTTTGTGTTAATGTGCATCGCACAAACCAGGGGATCTTCCTTAGCGAGCAACAATATGCACTAGAGATTCTTGACCGAGCGGGTATATGCTCAATTGCCACCCCATCTCTACACCCGTCAACACTACCTCCAACCATTTTCTCCATGTTGGCACACCATTCGACAACCATTTCCTATACCGGAGTCGTAGGGGCATTGCAATATCTCACCCTTACGCGTCCCGAACTGGTCTATGCTGTTCAACAAGTCTATGTTTTCATGCATGCCCCCACGGATACACACTTTCAATTGATCAAACGGATTGTGCGGTATATATGCGGGACATCACACTATGGGTTGCAGCTGCACGGTGATCATCTCATGATCTTGTGGCATACCTCGACACGGATTGGGCATGTTACTCTGGTACGCGCAAATCCACTTCAGGTTTCAGTGAGTTCATTGACAGCAATCTTGTGTCATGGTCCTCAAAATGACAACATACGATCGAGCGCGGAAGCAGAATACCAAAGCTAGTTAACAAAGTCGATAGTCAACATGTGGATCTCCAAAATAATGTCAACATCTAAAGAAAATATCTACATATCTGTCAGAAGGAATTGAGGTCACCCTCTCTCCTACTTCTGCGGCAGATGAGAACGTGGACGACAAGCCGCCTAGCTACATGGTCGACTCTTAAGACTTGGTTTCCTGCTGTAACGAGACTTGTTTAACCTGTAATCAACCTGCACACATTTCCCTCTCGTCGCGTAGCTGCAGCATGTGCCGAATATGCCTGGAGCCGTGTGCGCTCTAGCTAGTCACGTAACCGGCTGGCCCCAAAGATAACATATTATATTTTTCTGAAAAAAAAGATAAACATATTCTAGGACACTGGACGACGGGACTATGGTTAGCTAGGCGCAACTGCGCAAGAATATCATCTTATATAATCGCACGCAGCGTCGAGCAGACACAAACACCCTCCACTAGCAACCTAGTCTCTTCGCCATTGATCATTCTCGAGCCTCCACATCGTCGAGCAGACACAGAGTCGTCATCAAGTCGGGCAGGGCAACCAGCATGTCGAGCTCTGAGATGGACTCGTCGTCGCTGGACAGCCAACTCAGGTTCGACGCGTACGCGGTGCTGGTGGCGTTCGGCGTGGCGGCCGTCCTCGTCGTCTGCTTCTGGCAGCTCTACAAGCTCACCGTGTCCGCGCGCCCGCAGGACATGCTGCCCGTCTCCTCCTCTGGCTCCGGCGGCGGCAAGGCTCCGAGGCAGAGCGACATCGCGGCGCTGCCGGTGTTCGTGCACGGCGGCGCGGCTGGCGTGGAGTGCGCGGTGTGCCTGGCGGAGATGGCGGACGGGGAGAAGGGGCGGCTCCTGCCCGGTTGCGGGCACAGGTTCCACGTCGAGTGCGTCGACCGGTGGTTCCGGACCAACTCGACGTGCCCGCTCTGCCGGGTCGCGGTCTTCGGCGAGCCGAGCGCGGTGGAGGCGCACAAGGTTGTCCCCGCGGCTGCTGCCCCTGCCGTGGCTGTGCTGCAAGTTTGACCTCGTGTTGTTGATCTTTTCTTTTACTTATAAACTTGTGTTGTTCATACAAATGCTCAGTTATTGGTAATTCGTAGAGAGAAATGTCAAGTCTTTGCCCATCACATCAGGGTTGCTCGGTTCCTGTTTGTGTGCCACGTATAAAGAAAGTACACTTCCGTACTGGTCACATCGCAATCACTCTTTTGTCCACTGCTGTTTCGATCTGACCACGTGTGGCATCTTGTACGAAGAAATTTCATCAAGTGAGGATGAACTCTGAGAATTCTTCCGTGCTATGCTCTCTTAATTTATATATGGGAGCGCTTAGATATCAGGCAACTGATTTTTATTAAGTCTAAGTTGATTTCTTAGCTATTTAATTTGCATATGTAACTGAGAAAATATAAGTTGCAACTTATACGCAACTGAGAAAATATGAACATATATGTAACCGAGAAAATATTAGTTACAACTTATGCACAACTGAGAGATAGTAGTTACAACTTATGCGCAACTGAGAAAATATCAGTTGCAACTAGTATGCAAGTGAGAAAATACCAATTGCAGCCCATGCGCAACCGGAAAAATACAAGTTGCAATATATGCGCAACTAGGAAAATATCAGTTGCAACCCACGCGCAACTGACAAAATATCAGTTGCAACCTATATGCAACTAAAAAATTATTAGTTGCAACCCGTGTGTAATTGAGAAAATATGAATTGCAACTCGTGCGCAACTAAGAAATACCAGTTGAAATCCACTTGCACTTTCCATATCAGCACGGATCACGAGACAAATCAGATGGCTAAAAAATCGACTTAGACTTAATAAAAAGCAGGCGTCTGATTTCTAGCAAAACCGTTTATATATATAGCTGGTACAAGTTTTCCGACACTTCCGAACTATTTTGGACTGTAATTCATTTTCTCCCAACGGTTTTGGTTGAACATGGTGAGGTAATAGGGTAATACTCCATTTGTTGTGAGATTTCTTTGTGGCGGAAGCAAGGCTTTATGCCGCATCAGTTACATGTTTAAATAGTTAGCCTAGTAGCCATATTTGGTAGCACCCGACATGGATTGACTTAATTAAAGGGATTGACTAGATATCAGAATATGCTTGATGCTTCTAACATATTTCGTTACATATATTGAAAGTATAATCCTAACATATGTATCATTACCTTTTCAATATTTGGCAATCAACCAAAAAAATAAAACAATGTACTCCCTCCATCTCATGAAACTTGTCTAAGATTTGTCAAAGTTCTGATGTATCTATAGATACCTATGTATTTTGACAAATCTCAGACATGTTTTGTGGACTCGAATTTTTAGCTCCTGCCAAGACCCGATTTGAGCTATAAAATAGAAAAATACTAAAATTGATTTTTTTTAAAAAAATACGTCGTAAACCATGTGTGTGGATTATGTATATATGTAGGTATGTGCATGTCAAATTTCAACTTAAAATATGAAAGTATGTAAACTATAAAAAATAACAAACTATATTGTGTAGCCACCGCCTCTTGAGAAAAGCCCTAGCCGCCCCTACTCAGCCTCCTCCATAGATCGGTTCCCCCTCCTCCGGCCGGTTTCGCCGGCGTCGGAAGGAGTGGGGAACCCGATCTATGAGTGGAGTTTTCAATAAAAATAGTCTTTTCGGTAGTCTATGTTAGGTTTTTGGTCGCCGTTTTCTTGTTGGTTTCCCCGCAATGGAGATGGCATCGTCTGCAATAAATGATCTTCGGCCTTTCGTTCGACGACGAGATCTCCTTTCCGACGTCAATGGTGGTGCTGAAAGATTACAATTATCTAGATATGGGTGTTCAGATCTTACTTCGCCAGATCGATCTTGGATCTTTTCTCATGGTTGCCGCGAGGAGGATTATCCTTGCAGTTCTTGTCCCGATTGCTACGTCCTCGACAATGGTGATTCGTATTCTCGGCTCTCCACCAACGTCGACAAGGCAGATCGGTTTTTATTCCCTGATATACTGGTGTTGGTACTCTTGCCGATGTTGATTGACGACTTTAATGGTTGCGCGCGTGCACGCAGCCTTGGCATTGCGGCTCAAATTAAAATTATGGGAGAACCTTCGTTGGTATTTACAGGTCTATGGTTTGTTATGTATCTTTGGCTGCCTTCAGAAAAGTACAAGATTATGTCTTGGAAGAAGAAAGAGTTTGAAGACCTCAAAGATTTGCTAGTATCTTTTAGACTTTATTTTGTAATCGCTGGAGACAGCTCGTGTATCTCTACCATGTACTATTTGTTATTATGAATATATGTGGTATTGATTGTCAAAAAAAAACAAACTATATTGTTCATAGTATAATGATTAGAAGTATACTATTCACAGAATAACTAAGTTTCATTTCCACTTTTTGTGTGGGACACATAAGGCCGTATTTTTTATTGAAAATTTGCACGGGTAAGTATCAAGATGAGATGTACGTGCGGGAATTATTTTAATTTTTGAAATATTTAAAATACGTCTTTTAATTTTTTTTGAAATTGGGTGCACGATGCCAGGTTCTACACTGTATTTTTGAATGTACTACCAACTAATAACATGGTAAAACATTTGCATAATACCACCATGGGGGGAATGTCCACACAGTGGACCAATATGGTGTACCTAGATACAAACCAATCTCAACGGTGACGACGAGTTATAATTAGGTTGTTAGCCTCCTCATGTAGATGTTATGCGTGTTGTACTCAAATCTATGTTATCGATATTTCATGTTTAATTATGTGCATGACTTTTCATATATCATATGGTGCCAAACGTACTGCGGACGAGCGTACCGGATAATATATCCTAAATAGATTCTCCGGCAATTACTACAATACATATATTTTCAACTTATTAGCAAACTGAACTTGCATGAAGCATTACCGATGGTTCAATTTATACTCTATAAGTTTATATAAATTTGCTTACATAATCATAACCAGAAACCACTATTAAGATATTTCTTATATTGTACGTTTTCGATAGCTCTACAATTATATTATGGATATTCAAATAGATACTAACACATGCGCGCACACACACAAACAAATTATGCATATACTATGTAAGTTATGCAATTATCAAAAATCAATTTGCCGAGAACCTTTTCTTAAAACATAACTGCTTACATTTGTCACAACACAAATGTTTCATTGATATACATTACAAGTGTATAACATAATGATATAACTAATATTAGAAATTAATATCCAAATATGGTTAACTATGGCAACTAATAGATAGAAAATTATACTCATCGAATTGTAGTATAATAAAAGTAGGTCATAAATAAGTATATTAGTTTGATATAAAAACTATGTGGCGAGGTTGAAACGGGCCTGGCTGCAGCGACGAACATGGTCAAGGACAATGTCGTTGTTGTATCCTCCCATAACTAGTAAAGAGCAACCAGTCATTGGTGGATGAAGAAGCAAGATGTATAGAGTGCACTTGGTTTATGTTTAATAAAGTATATGTATGTTAATGTTTCTACTCCCCATGATCATAGGCGGACGCAGCATCCCTGTTGCCCGAGCACTTGCCCAGGCTTCGGCCACGCTCACCTCAGGCGAAAGAAGCTGTCCAGCAGCCGATCTGCCGATGGAGAATGGTCAATGCCTAGGCTTCCTCCCGCCGCCCTGCGCGCCTCAAGCAGAAGACTTTCCAGCAGCGATCTGGGGATAGCGAATGGGCCAAACTGGCTTTGCTCGCTGTCCTTTTTCTCATCATATAGAATTATCCCGTTCAACGGAAGCAAACCATGAGCCCATAGGAATAGCGAACAAATTTTTTTTTTTGAACACAGAGAGGGGTCTAGAAGACCCCAGAGAATCAACCATTAAGTGGCAGGTACAAGATTTTACAGCAAGCCCCTTGTACAACACTCACTCAAAGAACCTAACATTTGAAGAAAGGGGCTCGCACTTTACAAAAAACACCCTACAAAGATCTTCGAAAACGCAATCAGGGACCTGGGTGTCTCCGCCACCAACCGCCGGCGTCCTCTAGGCGTCTCCGCTGAGGAACGAGAGCAAGCAGCTCGTAGGCTCCCTTCTGACGCGAATCTTCTGGCAACGGCCGTCGTCAAGCCACCGGGGACGAGACCACTTGGTAGCCTGGCTCCGTCGAGCTTCCGCCGCAGAAGAGAGAGAGGCCTCCACATTGGAGGTTGAGCTCGGGCCGCCATATCGGCCAAGGATCATAGCGTCAAACACGGACGCTATGTGTTCCGCACAAAGGATCGACGATCCATAGCACCCTGTAGGCAGAAGCTGGGCCAGATCCTCCTGAGCCACCCCTGAATCGGCGAGATCTTCACCGCCACCATGGCAGGACAGAATCGACGGCTTCAAGAGGCTACTCAAGCAGGAGCAGCGACAGCAGGAGAGGCCAAATCCCACTCCAGGATCCAAAATCGGCCCACTCACCTTCAGCACCTCCTCGCCACCACGGCCGGCCAGGGGAGAAGAAAGAGGGAACCTTGCTGAAGATAGACTCCACTCTCCCTCGCCGCCATGGCCGGCCAAGAGTTCATCAGTCTTGCAGCAACATCCAGGAAGAAGAGATCCAGCAGCCACCAAGTTATTGATGAAGACGGTGGCGCCGCTTCCCCCGCCAAGTTGCCAATGAGTTAAATGAGACAATATAAATGGAATCTATGTGCTCCAGGTCAAAAAATATGACTCAGCAAGGGGTCGACCGTTTCAGAAATGGCTGCTCCTATTCACGGTCTCCAGATATCACACCAAGTCTAGCAAATACACTAAAGTGTGTCAACAGAATGAAATAAATTCAACTGCTTTGTTTTTTGGTGCCTAAAAGCTAACCAGACGAGATTTCTTTTGGGGTTACTAACCAGTCAATATATGCTAAAATGTCCCGAGCTTAAAAGAATTAGCGCATAAGAAAAATGTCATCGGTGGTCAATCCTAGCCTTCATCACCGCTTCCGTCGCCCAAGAATAGTCGCATGCCGCTGCATTCAGCTCACCACATACTAATTCAAGCTCCTCGTGCTATCGCGGGATCTAACATGGACGGTGGCGCGAGCTTGGCCTAGGTCAAACCGACGTTACCATGGCCATAGGTGGCCGTATGTGAGTGGCTGAGCAACTACCCTTCTCCTAGAGCGCACTCGAACAGGTCATGTGGGCATCACCCAAGCACCCCCGTCTTAACAGTAATCGACATGGGGTGAGCACACGAGGCCTCACATCGCGGGGTGAAGAAAACCGTCGCCACCACTATAGCTTCCCATGCTTCGCCACCATGCTGGTAGACTCGCCCCAACCGCTAGCTTGACTACTTGGAGCCCCCCACCCGCGCCGCTGGCGGCAGCTGCCTCGCTACCCACCCTGCCCCCCTCCGCCAATCTGTCATCCTCACGCCTTCCTCTAAATCTTCTCAATCGCCGCGAGCCCTTCACACCCGCAACCTCAACCCTAACTCTGTCGGCCACCGGAGATGAGAAGAAGCCCACCATTGCACCCGTACCCACTGCCCTCTAAGTATATGCCTCGCCATCGACACCGCGGCTGCCTCCTTTTCCGCATCTCCAGCAAGGTCCATGTGATGCTTATATTTGTCCAAGAAAAAAATTAGTTGCTTCGTAGCGCGCCCAGGCTTCGAAAAATTCCTGGGTCCGCCACTGCCCACGATTGCATGTCTTCAACTCCTCTACACTAGTCGTTGGTATCCGCTTATTCTCTATGTTCGTATCTTCGGGCTCTTCATTATTTTCTCCATTTCGTCCTATGTTGGTAGGCATTGATCTGCAAGGGCACTACCCATATTTGTGCCCGTTTGGGAGGGTCTCCCAAGGTAATCTCACATTTGGCCCCCCATTTGGCATTGGAGAGAAACGAAGCCATCGTATCAAGGCATGTGTACGCATGTAGCACCACGTCCTGCTAACAAAATGTGTTGCCACATTCTAGAGGAGACAAATAATCTGAGTGTGAAGCAAATGAGAAAAAGAAGGAATGGAGGGTGAGTTTCCCTAGGGTCAGGTGGTTTGTGTCAGGATTGATTTACTCTGGCATGGCTAACAATGTGCTTACCATGCCAACACAAATATTTTCCATCGCCTCGTCCCTTCAATCAATTATACACTTCGTAAATATGAGATGACCAAAAATATGTATATGGATTTAAGAGATTATGATCCATATTACAACATTCACTTCATGGAATACAAATTATCAACTCCTCAATTTAACCAAGACCAATATCGTGTATGGTGTACCAGGTAGGAACAAACCGATACAAATGGTGACGATGATTTTTAATTAGTATGTTAGTCTCTCTCGTGTGGATGTTCTGCATGTTGTACTAAAATCTATGATATCGAGGTTTCCATGTTAAATTTTGCTCATGCTTTTGATACATTAGAAGATATGAAGCGCACTACGGATGAGCATACCAAATTATAAAATTGTATGTAAAGTATATTCTTCGATGATTACTATGATACATTTATTTTCAACTTATTGCCGAATTAAACTTGCATGAAACATTACACACCAGTCATTTTGTACTCTAAAAGTATATATAATATGCTTACTGAATCATACACCATAAACCAATGTTAAGATATTTATTAGACTCTACGCTTTAGAGATTGTACCATGATATTAAGGATATTAAAATAGACATGAACACACGCATGCGCGCACACAGTATATAACTATCGGAATTTAATTCAGGGAGAACCTTTTCTGAAAATATACAATTTAAATTTATCACAACACAAATATCTCATTGATGTACATTACTAGTGTATAATAAATAACAATATAATTAATATTACCAACAATCAAATGCGGTTAACTATGACAATTAATAGATAGAAAATTATACTCGTAATATTCTAGTATGATGAAAGCAAGTCATAAATAAGTATAAAAGTTAATTCTAAATATATGGATATCTATTCACCCCGAGTCGGCGTGATGCTCATGACCTCGACATGGTTTCCATAGCCCATAATCTCGAAAAATAATGTTCACCTCTACTTTTCTGGTCCTGGCAGTACTTTCAAGTTGACGTGGAAGCACATTGATTTTGAATACGTGGCTATATTTTGCATGGCCCAAGGTGATGAATGAATTTATTTTCAATGACGAACAAAATATACTTACATTAAAAATAGTGATAGTTTCTATCTTTTATACAGGTCGGTAAATGTTTCTTACAAGAACTCTCTAAAAAAGAAATAATTTTGTCATTGACATGATTAATTTTTATCACTGTGAAAACTTTTGCTTTTCATACATGTGATCTATCTTGGAGAAAAAAATGGTGAAATATATTGCTACAAATTTACAAAGGGATGAAAGAGTTCGAAAAGACTTTCTAGAAAAACCAAAGCTACCATATAGTAGCTGATGTGATTGTTTCTTATTTTTAACACAAATCTTATTTGAATGATACATGTTTAAATGATAAGGAAAATGTAATTTTTACTACGAAAACTATCTTTCCGCTTGGTATTTTCCATAATTTTAAAATAAAAAATGATACCCTAAGGTGCCTCTAGGAGAAAAATGTGTGTTTTCTTTTCCAATGAATCTCCCATTGTATTCAAAAGTCATATTTGCAAAAGAATTTATGAGTTCATTTCATGTAAATTAAAGCGGTTATATTTTAATTGAATACGTTATCGGCATTTTTTGTTATTTTAATATTTGAAAATAAAATCTAAATGAAACATGCACTTATGTATCGCAAAAATATATTTTGTTCATTTTTATCTCTCCATGCCTCCCATAAATAGTTTCATATACATATGTTTAGAAAAGTAACATGCAATTAATTGATCATGCTCGAATACGAAAATCATTCCGTACTCCAGACTGAGCATTGAACCATTTCCTTGCCCCAAGAGTGCTTCACCACCTCAAATAAAGACTGTGCACATAGGATTGCACGACACACACCAAATGTTTAGCGATGTAGCCAGGTTTTACCCTAGCTAGTTATGTATGCATTGCTTTAGATTGTCTCTGTAGTGTTGATTAACCAAAGTTCTCTCGTTTTTTGGCAGGAAAAAAAAATTAAATAACCCCTTTGCCCATATTATGATGACTTAATTAGTCACAATAATTTATACTCTTAATACAAGTGGTTATTTCTATTTGATACTAATATATCAACATGTTAAATTAACAACTGAATTTTGTGGGAGGTTGGAGACTTTTCTTTCAGGACTAGTTACATATTTAGTGCAACAACACTTGGTATGAACCTTAAATTGATCGCTACTTCGGGATTGTACATTAAGCGCTCAGCACACCGTACATTTTCTTTAGTGTCCACATGCCATATATTTACAAAAATGGTGTGAAATACTTCTTCAAGAACAAATATGTACAACCCCAACTTGGAAAGCATTTTGATTAATTAAGTAGACAAAAAATATAGTAACTCATTGGTTCAAACAATGAATGGGTGGATTTGAATGTGAATAAAAACAGTGGAGATAAAACATACTCACAAACATAGAGAATTTTTTCATTTGTGTATATCACCTTTCCTCCTATAATTCGTATGCACATGTTTGCAAAAGTCCTTCAGCTATGCAAGGTGTGATCACTTTAGCCAAGATTGACCTATTTCCAAAGGTGTGACATCGAGTATGTAGGGAGACTTTGGATCGATAAGCCTCATGCATAGAACCTCGTAAGATATTCTCCAAGGTGCTACCCAATCGGTTTTCCGCGGTACTTTAGACAATTGTTTCAGGAAATCAAAGTGATCTCATTCAAAAGTGGTGCATTCATGAAAACTTATTGCACATCCAAAATCCGGTCAAGGAGTTGCACATAAAAACATCCCAAGTCTCTTTTTGAAGTTTGGGATTTAAAAGGCTTTTTACTGGTAAATTGGATCTAGCTCCTAAAGTTGTGCAAAAGCTTGTTTTTGGACAAAGTATACGTAATTAGATCTCTATTTTGCTTTCTTATGAATCCTCCATAGTTCTAATTGGTGGGATGCCTGGACCTCCTATGCATACATGAGGGTTGCGCCGGGGAGACCCACTACATAGAATCTTGTGCGTGTGTGATCATGGTGATTTTGCCTATTCAGGGAGATCGGTGACACTCGGAATATCTCTTTATGCATATGATGCTTGAAATTTGTCACATCTTTCTGGAATTTAGGGATGCAAGAGTTCTTCACACAAATTTTTAGAAGAAAAAAAATATATTTCCCAATTCAATGCAAGGGGAATTATCTGGTAGTATCACCCCCGCATTTTAGGAAAATATTGATATGTTCCCTAGCAAGTACTTGGTGCCGTAGCTTCACCTTTGAAGGTTGACAATGATGTATTTTCATCCCCAAATCGACAAAATGGGGGAGCAGACTCCATGGACGGATGGGGAATATCTCATGAGTACTGAAAAATTCACCCTAACAAATTCTGTCATAATGGCATTAGCTAAAATACCATATTTCTATCGAGCTACCCAAATGGGTGCAAAACAAGCTGGACATGATGGAGAAGGATTTCATTTAGAAAGGACATGATGGAGAAGGATCCCATGTTAACTACAAGGTGATATGCACTCCAAAAAAAAACCTTTGTGTCATATGGGTGACCGGTCAAGATCATTTCTTTTGGGCCTTCCATTAGCCTTGGCCATTATTCCTGGAGACAAAACCGAATCGCATGTGGCTCAATTGGATGAAAATTTCTCCGATGCTAATATACCCATTTTCCGCGCCTCAATGACCATATCCATCAGCGATGGTGCCAAAACCAGTTTTTGAACAAGTGGATTTGGAATCGCGCTCTCTATGATAGAGTGATTGAGATCCTCACAATCATCACTGGAAAATGTCATACCCATGAACTCCAAAATGAATGATGGATCAATATTTTGACCGCTCTCTCCTGCTCTATTGATCTATGCAAGTTAGTTTTCTTATAATTGGGCAACTTCTAGAGATTTCTCTGCTAAGTCTACATATATCACTCAATTCATTGGTTGGTAACCATTCCACCATGCAAAATGTTGGAAATCTATTGCCATGCCTAACTGTGAGTTATTTACATGGTTTGGGAAGATCATCATGACATAAATCTTTGCAGTTGGGGTGGCCTCAAAGTCACATATTGTGGTGACCCTGCATACCACTACATGTTGTAGTATGCTAGTCGTTGATATAACATTTCCGAAGTACCAATCCGCAGATATTACATCTCTCAGAGTAGTACAACAGAACATAGCAGGCCCATAACTCATTCATTTATTATTACAAACCAAATGTACACATCATCACGGAGTTCCTCCTGGGTCCTGAGAGGAATACTCCTAGGTTCGAGGTGAACCCAGCTTAGATTACAATATATAAGTCTTAGCAGGTTATACATTTATTCTCATCGAGCAGTTAAGTACTAAGTGTTCGTACTGCTCGGCTACTACTACTATCAGATTAGTCTACGCTTGTTATTCTCCGGAACCCTCCCCGGTTCCGTAGACGATGAGGTAATCCACTCCTTCTACACCTCCGGAGAGGTCTGTCTCTTCATAGCAGATCCCATCTGCTCCTTCTTGGTCATCGATGTCCTCCTCAAGATGATTCAGGCAATCTAAGCAGGGGATTTAAG
This sequence comes from Lolium rigidum, assembly GCF_022539505.1. Lineage (NCBI taxonomy): Eukaryota > Viridiplantae > Streptophyta > Magnoliopsida > Poales > Poaceae > Lolium > Lolium rigidum. The sequence goes on from NC_061510.1 coordinate 128,033,821, forward strand.
AGTGGTATGAGTACGAGCGTACTCAACAAGTTCATATTAGGAAAGAGGTGTTTAATGCACTAGCTACGATACTAGACCAGAAAGTCTAATACCAATGCATGTTTTAATAACCATTTCTTCAAAAGGTTGCTTTTATCAATAAGAACTATGTCCGTCAGCCTTCACCGGTTTATTAGAACTTCATGGAGTTCCTTTCCGGCTGCGTTCGCAGTTCCAAACCCAGAACAGGGAGTGACAGGTCACGATTCATTACACTCTGCAGAGGTGTGTTGCTTTAACCATAAGAGATCTTAACCTTGGTGCCAACCGGGTAGCTTTCCCGTCCACACTTCCTTTGGTGTGAGTCCCGGTATAAGGTCTAGCCAATTATACTCTGATACGTCTCCGACGTATCGATAATTTCTTATGTTCCATGCTACATTATTGATGATATCTACATGTTTTATACACATTATATGTCGTATTTATGCATTTTCCGGCACTAACCTATTAACGATATGCCGAAGAGCCGCTTGTCGTTTTCTGCTGTTTTTGGTTTCGAAATCCTAGTAAAGAAATATTCTCGGAATTGGACCGAAATCAACGCCCAGTGGTCCTACTTTTGCACGAAGCTTCCAGAAGACCGAGGGGGAAAGGAAGTGGGGCCACGAGGCGCCGACACGCTAGGGCGGCGCGGCCTGGCCCTTGGCCGCGCCGGCCTGGTGTGTGGGGCCCTCGTGTGGCCCCCTGACCTGCCCTTCCTCCTACAAATAGCCTTCGTCGCGAAACCCCCAGTACCGAGAGCCACGATACGGAAAACCTTACTGAGACACCGCCGCCGCCAATCCCATCTCGGGGGATTCTGGAGATCACCTCCGGCACCCCGCTGGAGAGGGGATTCATCTCCCGGAGGACTCTTCACCGCCATGGTCGCCTCCGGAGTGATGAGTGAGTAGTTCACCCCTGGACTATGGGTCCATAGCAGTAGCTAGATGGTTGTCTTCTCCTCATTGTGCTTCATTGTTGGATCTTGTGAGCTGCCTAACATGATCAAGATCATCTATCTGTAATACTATATGTTGTGTTTGTCGGGATCCGATGGATAGAGAATACTATGTTATGTTAATTATCCAGTTATTACCTATGTGTTGTTTATGATCTTGCATGCTCTCCGTTATTAGTAGAGGTTCTGGCCAAGTTTTCTCTCTTAACTCCAAGAGGGAGTATTTATGCTCGATAGTGGGTTCATGCCTCCATTAAATCTGGGACAGTGACAGAAAGTTCTAAGGTTGTGGATGTGTTGTTGCCACTAGGGATAAAACATTGATGCTATGTCTAAGGATGTAGTTATTGATTACATTACGCACCATACTTAATGCAATTGTCTCGTTGTTTTGCAACTTAATACTCGGAAGGGGTTCGGATGATAACCCGAAGGTGGACTTTTTAGGCATAGATGCATGCTGGATAGCGGTCTATGTACTTTATCGTAATGCCCAATTAAATCTCACTATATTTATCATATCATGTATGTGCATTGTTATGCCCTCTCTATTTGTCAATTGCCCGACTGTAATTTGTTCACCCAACATGCTTTTATCTTATGGGAGAGACACCTCTAGTGAACTCGTGGACCCCGGTCCTATTCTTTACATCGCATACAATCTATCTGCAATACTTGTTTTACTCGTTTTCTCGCAAACAATCACCTTCCACACAAGCACGGTTAATCCTTTGTTACAGCAAGCCGGTGAGATTGACAACCTCACCGTTTCGTTGGGGCAAAGTACTTTGGTTGTGTTGTGCGGGTTCCACGTTGGCGCCGGAATCCCCGGTGTTGCGCCGCATTACATTCCGCCACCATCAACCTTCAACGTGCTTCTTGGCTCCTCCCGGTTCGATAAACCTTGGTTTCTTTCTCGAGGGAAAACTTGCTACCGTCCGCATCACGCCTTCCTCTTGGGGTTCCCAATGGACGTGTGTCAACCGCACGCATCAAGATCGTTTTCGGCGCCGTTGCCGGGGAGATCAAGACACGCTGCAAGGGGAGTCTCCACTTTCCAATCTCTTTACTTTGTTTTTGTCTTGCTTTATTTTATTTACTACTTTGTTTGCTGCATTATATCAAAACACAAAAAAAATTAGTTGCTAGCTTTACTTTATTTACTGTCTTGCACTCTATATCAAAAACACAAAAAAATTAGTTACTTGCATTTATTTTATCTAGTTTGCTTTATTTACTACTCCTAAAATGGCCACTCCTGAAAATACTAAGTTGTGTGACTTCACAACCACAAATAATAATGATTTCTTATGCACACCTATTGCTCCACCTGCTACTACAGCAGAATTTTTTGAAATTAAACCTGCTCTACTGAATCTTGTTATGCGAGAGCAATTTTCTGGTGTTAATTCTGATGATGTTGCTGCCCATCTTAATAATTTTGTTGAACTATGTGAAATGCAAAAGTATAAAGATGTAGATGGTGATATTATTAAATTGAAATTGTTTCCTTTCTCATTAAGAGGAAGAGCTAAAGATTGGTTGCTATCTCCGCCTAAGAATAGTATTGATTCCTGGACTAAATGCAAGGATGCTTTTATTGGTAGATATTATCCCCCTGCTAAAATTATATCTTTGAGAAGTAGCATAATGAATTTTAAACAATTGGATAATGAACATGTTGCTCAAGCTTGGGAAAGGATGAAATCTTTGGTTAAAAATTGCCCAACCCATGGACTGACTACTTGGATGATCATCCAAACCTTTTATGCAGGACTGAACTTTTCTTCGCGGAACCTATTGGATTCAGCTGCTGGAGGCACCTTTATGTCCATCACTGTTGGTGAAGCAACAAACTCCTAGATAATATGATGATTAATTACTCTGAATGGCACACGGAGAGAGCTCCACAAGGTAAGAAGGTAAATTCTGTTGAAGAATCCTCTTCCTTAAATGATAAGATTGATGCTATTATGTCTATGCTTGTGAATGGTAGGACTAATGTTGATCCTAATAATGTTCCGTTAGCTTCATTGGTTGCTCAAAATTCTAGGCCATATCCTCGCTAATGGTAACTCTTATGGTAGATATGTTTCACCTAATGAGGAAAAGATGTTAGAAATTGAAAGATCCACCAAGAGCTTCATGCAATCACAATATGAGCAAAACAAATTGTTTACTAAAACTATGAATGAACAATCTACCTTGTTGAAGAATATAGGAAATCAACTTGAAAATCTGAATATGGAGATTTCCGGGTTGCAAACTAAACTTGCAAATGCTGAAAACCGAATCTCATACATGTCTCGCGTCACAATCTTCTTTAATCAATAAAATGGCTGCTAAACCCGAGGATATTGAAAATAAAATTGTTACTACAAGCAAATGCCATCCAATTAGAATTAATGAGAATATAAGATTAATGGCTGAATTGCGTGCTAGGTGGGATAGAGAAGAAAATGAAAAACTAGCTAAAGAGAAAAATGTAGCTAAAGTTTGGACTATTACCACCACTAGCAATGCTAATGATTCACATATTGCTGCACCTCCTACTATCAATGGTAAAATAATTGGTGTTGGCAATGTTTCTGCTCCTAGTGCAAAGCGTACAAAACTGCCTGAAATTGCTAACACTGCTGAAATTGCTTGTGATAAAACTGCTGAAATTTTTTCCAACCTTGGGGACAATGATCCCATTGCTGTAGCTCATAATGATTTAGATTTTGATGATTGCCACATCTCTGAAGTTATAAAGTTCTTACAAAAACTTGCTAAGAGTCCCAATGCTAGCGCTGTAAACTTGGCTTTCACAAAACATATTACAAATGCTCTCATAAAAGCTAGAGAAGAGAAACTAAAACTTGAAACTTCTATTCCTAGAAAGATAGAGGATGGTTGGGAGCCCATCATTAAAATGAGGGTCAATGATTTTGATTGTAATGCTTTATGTGATCTTGGTGCAAGTATTTCTGTTATGCCTAAGAAAGTCTATGATATGCTTGACTTGCCACCATTGAAAAATTGTTATTTGGATGTTAATCTCGCTGATAATGCTAAAAAGAAACCTTGGGGAGAGTTGATAATATTCATATTATGGTTAACAATAACCTTGTCCCCGTTGATTTTGTTGTCTTGGATATTGAATGCAATGCATCTTGCCCCATTATATTGGGAAGACCTTTTCTTCGAACCGTTGGTGCTACTATTGATATGAAGGAAGGTAATATTAAATATCAATTTCCTCTCAAGAAAGGTATGGAACACTTCCCTAGAAAAAGAATGAAGTTACCTTATGATTCTATTATTAGAACAAATTATGATGTTGATGCTTTGTCTCTTGATGTTACTTGATATACACTTTCTGCGCCTAGCTGAAAGGCGTTAAAGAAAAGCGCTTATGGGAGACAACCCATGTTTTTACTACAGTACTTTGTTTTATATTTGAGTCTTGGAAGTTGTTTACTACTGTAGCAACCTCTCCTTATCTTAGTTTTGTGTTTTGTTGTGCCAAGTAAAGTCTTTGATAGTAAAGTTCATACTAGATTTGGATTACCGTGCAGCTTCAGATTTCTTTGCTGTCACGAATTTCGACCTGCCTCCCTGTAGGTAGCTCAGAAAATTAAGCCAATTTACGTGCGTGATCCTTAGATATGTACGCAACTTTCATTAAATTTGGGCATTTTCATTGGAGCAAGTCTGGTGCCTCAATAAAATCCATCTTTACGGACTGTTCTGTTTTGACAGATTCTGCCTTTTATTTCGCATTGCCTCTTTTGCTATGTTGGATGAATTTCTTTGATCCATTAATGTCCAAGTAGCTTTATGCAATGTCCGAAGTGTTAAGAATGATTGTATCACCTCTGAACATGTTAATTTTTATTGTCCACTAACCCTCTAATGAGTTGTTTCGAGTTTGGTGTGGAGGAAGTTTTCAAGGATCAAGAGAGGAGTATGATGCAATATGATCAAGGAGAGTGAAAGCTCTAAGCTTGGGGATGCCCCGTGGTTCACCCCTGCATATTTTAAGAAGACTCAAGCGTTTAAGCTTGGGGATGCCCAAGGCATCCCCTTCTTCATCGACAACATTATCAGGTTCCTCCCCTGAAACTATATTTTTATTCCGTCACATCTTATGTACTTTGCTTGGAGCGTCGGTTTGTTTTTGTTTTTGTTTTTGTTTGAATAAATGGATCCTAGCATTCATTGTGTGGGAGAGAGACACGCTCCGCTGTTGCATATGGACAAATATGTCCTTAGGCTTTACTCATAGTATTCATGGCGAAGGTTGAATCTTCTTCGTTAAATTGTTATATGGTTGGAATCGGGAAATGCTACATGTAGTAATTCTAAAATGTCTTGAATAATTTGATACTTGGCAATTGTTGTGCTCATGTTTAAGCTCTTGCATCATATACTTTGCACCCATTAATGAAGAAACACGAAGAGCTTGCTAATTTGGTTTGCATATTTGGTCTCTCTAAAGTCTAGATAATATCTAGTATTGAGTTTTGAACAACACGGAAGACGGTGTAGAGTCTTATAATGTTTACAATATGTCTTTTATGTGAGTTTTGCTGCACCGTTCATCCTTGTGTTTGTTTCAAATAAACCTTGCTAGCCTAAACCTTGTATCGAGAGGGAATACTTCTCATGCATCCAAAATCCTTGAGCCAACCACTATGCCATTTGTGTCAACCATACCTACCTACTACATGGTATTTCTCCGCCATTCCAAAGTAAATTGCTTGAGTGCTACCTTTAAATTTCCATCATTCGCCTTTACAATATATAGCTCATGGGACAAAATAGCTTAAAAACTATTGTGGTATTGAATATGTACTTATGCACTTTATCTCTTATTAAGTTGCTTGTTGTGCGATAACCATGTTTCGGGGACGCCATCAACTACTCTTTGTTGAATATCATGTGAGTTGCTATGCATGTCCGTCTTGTCCGAAGTAAGAGAGATCTACCACCTTAATGGTTGGAGCATACATATTGTTAGAGAAGAACATTGGGCCGCTAACTAAAGCCATGAATCATGGTGGAAGTTTCAGCTTTGGACATATATCCTCAATCTCATATGAGAACACTAATTGTTGCCACATGCTTATGCATTAAAGAGGAGTCCATTATCTCGTTGTCCATGTTGTCCCGGTATGGATGTCTAAGTTGAGAATAATCAAATGCGAGAAATCCAAAATGCGAGCTTTCTCCTTAGACCTTTGTACAGGCGGCATGGAGGTACCCCTTTGTGACACTTGGTTAAAACGTGTGTATTGCGATGATCCGGTAGTCCAAGCTAATTAGGACAAGGTGCGGGCACTATTAGTATACTATGCATGAGGCTTGCAACTTGTAAGATATAATTTACATAACTCATATGTTTTATTACTACCGTTGACAAAATTGTTTCATGTTTTCAAAATAAAAGCTCTAGCACAAATATAGCAATCGATGCTTTCCTCTTTGAAGGACCTTTCTTTTACTTTTATGTTGAGTCAGTTCACCTATTTCTCTCCACCTCAAGAAGCAAACACTTGTGTGAACTGTGCATTGATTCCTACATACTTGCATATTGCACTTGTTATATTACTCTATGTTGACAATTATCCATGAGATATACATGTTATAAGTTGAAAGCAACCGCTGAAACTTAATCTTCCTTTGTGTTGCTTCAATACCTTTACTTTGATTTATTGCTTTATGAGTTAACTCTTATGCAAGACTTATTGATGCTTGTCTTGAAGTACTATTCATGAAAAGTCTTTGCTTTATGATTCATTTGTTTACTCATGTCATTACCATTGTTTTGATCGCTGCATTCATTACATATGTTTACAAATAGTATGATCAAGGTTATGATGGCATGTCACTCCATAAATTATCTTTGTTATCGTTTACCTACTCGGGACGAGCAGAACTAAGCTTGGGGATGCTGATACGTCTCCGACGTATCGATAATTTCTTATGTTCCATGCTACGTTATTGATGATATCTACATGTTTTATACACATTATATGTCGTATTTATGCATTTTCCGGCACTAACCTATTAACGAGATGCTGAAGAGCCGCTTGCTGTTTTCTGCTGTTTTTGGTTTCAGAAATCCTAGTAACGAAATATTCTTGGAATTGGACGAAGTCAACGCCCAGGGTCCTATTTTTGCACGAAGCTTCCAGAAGACCGAGGGGGAAAGGAAGTGGGGCCACGAGGCGCCGACACGCTAGGGCGGCGCGGCCTGGCCCTTGGCCGCGCCGTCCTGGTGTGTGGGGCCCTCGTGTGGCCCCCTGACCTGCCCTTCCGCCTACAAATAGCCTTCGTCGCGAAACCCCCAGTACTGAGAGCCACGATACGGAAAACCTTACTGAGACGCCGCCGCCGCCAATCCCATCTCGGGGGATTCTGGAGATCACCTCCGGCACCTCGCCGGAGAGGGGATTCATCTCCCGGAGGACTCTTCACCGCCATGGTCGCCTCCGGAGTGATGAGTGAGTAGTTCACCCCTGGACTATGGGTCCATAGCAGTAGCTAGATGGTTATCTTCTCCTCATTGTGCTTCATTGTTGGATCTTGTGAGCTGCCTAACATGATCAAGATCATCTATCTGTAATACTATATGTTTTTTTATCGGGATCCGATGGATAGAGAATACTATGTTATGTTAATTATCAAGTTATTACCTATGTGTTGTTTATGATCTTGCATGCTCTCCGTTATTAGTAGAGGCTCTGGCCAAGTTTTTGCTCTTAACTCCAAGAGGGAGTATTTATGCTCGATAGTGGGTTCATGCCTCCATTAAATCTGGGACAATGGATGTAAAGTTCTAAGGTTGTGGATGTGCCGTTGCCACTAGGGATAAAACATTGATGCTATGTCTAAGGATGTAGTTATTGATTACATTACGCACCATACTTAATGCAATTGTCTCGTTGTTTTGCAACTTAATACCGGAAGGGGTTCGGATGATAACCTGAAGGTGGACTTTTTAGGCATAGATGCATGCCGGATAGCGGTCTATGTACTTTGTCGTAATGCCCAATTAAATCTCACTATATTTATCATATCATGTATGTGCATTGTTATGCCCTCTCTATTTGTCAATTGGCCGACCGTAATTTGTTCACCCAACATGCTTTTATCTTATGGGAGAGACACCTCTAGTGAACTGTGGACCCCGGTCCTATTCTTTACATCGCATACAATCTATCGCAATACTTGTTTTTCTCGTTTTCTCGCAAACAATCATCTTCCACACAATACGGTTAATCCTTTGTTACAGCTAAGCCAGGTGAGATTGACAACCTCACTCGTTTCGTTGGGGCAAAGTACTTTGGTTGTGTTGTGCAAGTTCCACGTTGGCGCCGGAATCCCCGGTGTTGCGCCGCATTACATTCCGCCACCATCAACCTTCAACGTGCTTCTTGGCTCCTCCTGGTTCGATAAACCTTGGTTTCTTTCTGAGGGAAAACTTGCTACTGTCTGCATCACACCTTCCTCTTGGGGTTCCCAACGGACGTGTGTCAACTGCACGCATCATACTCCTCCGCTACCTCGAACACCCACCCTTTGCTGCAATTCCGACCTTGGGTTCCCGCCGGCCAGCGTACGTAGGATACCATCCGAGCTCAACTATTACCAGGTTGCAACCATGGTCCTTCGTCGGTCGTTGCAACCCATCATAGACAGCATTACTGTGGGGAATTAGAATGGGATCCCCACCCTCCGGTTGTTCTCGCAAGATACAACTGCTAGGGTAAGCGCATTCGTTGATGAACGAGAGGTGGAAGCACAATTGACTACTCCGTCCCACTCCAGATCTTATGGTTAACACGGGTATTACGGCACAAGAATCACCGGATCGACATTTGTTGTTTAATCCTAGATGGATATAAACCCATTGCAATGGAACCTCCACCATGTCAACACATTCCATGGTTCCATTGCCAACCACATAGTCATATTCATAGTTATGAAAGTAGTGCTTTTGCTTTTCATGCAGACGTGGTAAGTATAGTACTTTGCAAGTAATTTGGTAAAAATACTCAAATGACATGAGCAAGCGATGAACTTGCCTGAAGACTGCAAAGTGTTGCAGTTCGATGGTGTGGACTGACCCTTGTCCTCTGTTGCTGAAAAATAGCATCATTGTCCGATAAGGGCAATGGTTAAAGAAGCAATTATGCATGATTCTGCTTTTTAGGGTTTGTTCCCCCCTTCCCGATGCGTTATTATTTCATGTAAGAGGTAATTACTAATAATAATTTAGGGATACTCTGTTTAGAGTAACATACTACCTTGAAATGTTGTCAAGGTGTTTTTAAAGTCCAAAAGTATTTATGGACTTATTTTTATCATTAAAAATACAAGGTTTTATTTAATGATTAATTCCTTGCATTTAAATATGACTCATTTTATTTTTTTACAGCTATATTTATTTTATTAAAATTCGGTGAAGATTTACTTAATTTGGAATTTTTGAAATGTCAAAAATACCCCTCGGGCCCACCTGTCAGGCGGCCGAACTGGTTAGGTTGGACCAGCCCACTGGCTCGGTCCAACCGACCCAGTCGCTCTCGTTGCTCTCTCCTCTCGCTAACCCTAACTCTGCACGTCCTCTCGCGATCCATGGTCGCCGCCGCCTTCGCCGATTTATTTCGGCCAACTCCGGCCATCACCGGCGACGAGATGGGTGGCAAACGAGCCGCCGTTCGACGGTGCACCTTCTGGTCCGCGTCGATCTGTGTTTCGCCGCCGTCCCCGCTCGCCCCCAACCTCTCTGCGTCTCGGCCGCACGGATCCGTGCCGATCTGCCGCTGACCTGCGTTCCTAGTGCCATGGCGCCGCCGTAGGGGTGCTGGGTGCTGCGGCGCTAGTCGAGGCGTGGCCTGGCCTGCGCCTATGTGCTCTGCACCATGCTACCTCTTATGCTGCCATGGTGTGCTAGTTGCTGCTGCTCTATGTGCCATGGATACTAGCTGCTGCTGCTCTACTTGTGCTGTTCTATGCCTTGCTGTTGCATGTTCTATGCCCTGGCTTACTGTCTCTGTTCATTCATGTGGTTTTGCATGCTACTGTCTATCTAGATGCTCACCTGACCAGTCCTAGCCATTGTTGTTGCTTAATTTCTTGTGCTATGCCCTTGCTCTGGCCCTCCTGGCTCACTACTGTGAGTAGTTCTTGCTTTTAGCAAGTGCCAGTGCCCCTAGTGTGTTTGTTCATTGTGCTCTAATTCATGGAAATGCTCTATTGAGCATAGCTGTTGACTAGACAGCTCCATCCGTTGATGATGTGCATCTGGATACAATTATATATAGCTTATTTGATTATCTGTGATGCAATTGCTCAGGTTTTGTGGCTATTTAATTTATCTTGTTAATGTGTTGGTGCTAGGCTTGGCTCTAGCATGCTCTGTCAAGCCCTGATGATCATATGATCATCAGTTGCTTGGTAATCGGCTGCTGTTCCATGCTTGTGTCTCACCGATGCTCTTCCTTGTGTCTGTGTGACACACTGGCATGTGCTGGTGCATATCTGTGCTTGCTCCAGCCCTTGCTATTGCTTGTAATGATCAATTAGATCATCAGCAAGACCTGATGCATGGTTTACTTATCTGTTTCATTTATCTGTGTATCTCTGCTTTACTAAATAGATAAATGATGTGAAATGCTTAGCAGTGATGATCTCAGAGATTGTTTTGCTGCAGCTAGAGGGATGCCAACCACTGGTTGGGTACCCTAGCTCATATTGAACCTTACTGGGTGATGATGTGATGCTTTAGTGACTTTTCTGTGTGGCTAGGTAGCTGTTGTGACCCTAGTAGACTTTATCTGCTAGAAATGGTTGCTCCTACCTCTATTGAATGCTTATGTGCACTAATCCTGGTAGTCTTCTATAGGCTGCTAGGTTATTTGATGTTGAAATCATACTGGACAGATAACTGTCCAATATTCTGATGGCTTTGCTAGCTGTGTGGTGCTAGGTGAATCTGGGTGGTTAGATAGGGATTAGTTCCTTGCTGGATTTCCCTGGTTATGTCACTTTTAATTCTGTTGGCTTAATCAGTGTTCCCTTGGATACATTCCTAATGGCTTTACCCTTATTTTGCTTGCATCTTATGGCTGGTAGCCAAATGATGATACAAACAGGGTGTCTCAACCCTTTTGGCTTGTGTGATTTATGGATATGCTGGATTAGTATGAGCAAAACATGGCTTGCTCGTGATTCATGGGTATACCTCACTCCAGCTCCTAGAAAGTGTGTTGGTGTAGAGGTTTTGCTTCTAATGGTTGGCTCAGCCTGTCCTGCTCCTCCAGCTAGCTTGTGCTTGTTTAATTTCTGGTGATTTTGGAGAGGTTGAACAGCTCTGGCTGTTCTTCCTATTCTTGCTGTTCTTGGTGGTCTTACCCTTGGAGACTTGTCGATGAGCTGCTAGGGTTCTTGGATGTGAAAAGTTTTTATACCCTGTCTAGCATGCTTCCTTGGTTGACAGCACCACCAAGTCCTTTGGTGACTCCCCTGGCTTGTGTGTGCTGTTGTGCATGCACACAGCCTGGTGAGCTGCCTGTGTGTTCTGGTTGGGACTTGTGCTGCTGCTGTTGGATCAGCTCGGCTGATCCCTGATCATATCCTCTCCATTTCCTTTATTTGCTAACCTACCAAGTGGTTTTACCACTTGGCCTAATTTTGCTTAATGTTTTCTGTCTTTGGTTGCAGGGATACATTTGATGATCAAGAGGAGCTGGATCAAGTGTTGATCAAGCTATTTATGAAGATTTATTTGTCTAGTTTAGCCATTTACATTAACTTGTAATTTTCCTTTTCCATTTTCCATTATTCAATCTCTGTAATGTATTGTAATAATTATAATCCCATTGGAATATTGTAATTGACAATGTAAATTGTGTGATAATCAATAAAGCTCAAGGTTTCTCTAATGAGCTTTAAATATGTGTGATATTATTTTATATGTTTGATTCTTTATTTGTTTAATGAATTATCCCAATTTGAATTATGATATATATTCAATTGATGTTTGAATTTGAAATTCAAACACAACTTGTTTGAATTCAATCATGCAACTTAAATTGAAATGACACATGTTCCCCTCTCTTCTCGAAAACCCTAATTGAGTTAATTGAGGTCCAAGTTTATCGCACTCTCGAAACCCTAACCCTGTAAGGTGTCAAGAGAGAAACTTGTCCCCCTTCGATGCAGTTTTCTTTAAAAGCGCGAAATTTCCCCAGATTTTACGATGTAATGCACATCCCTTTCTAAATTCTACCCCTCGATCGTCTCTAAACCTGGGATATTAAAGCCTTTCCCCCTTAAAGAAAACTTCTTCCCGAAGTTGTGGTTGTAGTACCTGAACAGTTCTGGGTATGACTTCCTTAAGTCTTCCTCTTTTTCCCAGGTGGCTTCTCTCTCAGGATGATGCTTCCATTGTATCTTGCAGTACTTAATAGCTCTATTGCTGAGTTGTTTCCAATTTTCCTCGAGAATCTTAGCTGGCTTTTCTATATAAATCAAATCTGGCTGAAGATCTAACTCGTCATGGGATACTGGTTCATCGGGTGTCTTTAGACATTTTCTGAGTTGCGACACATGAAACACATTGTGTATCTAGGCTAATCTTCCCGGTAGATCCAATTCAAAGGCTACCCCTCGGTTCTGACTCAGTATCTTGGAAGGTCCGATGTATCTAGGGCTAAGCTTCCCCTTCACTCCAAATCTCTGAAGACCTTTCATTGGACTTACCTTAAGATAAACCATATCTCCTACTTTTGGTTCCCATGTCCTTCTCTTTTGGTCTGCGTAGCTCTTCTGTTGACTTTGAGCTATCTTGAGTCTGTCCCTAATCACATCAATTATTTGTTGCTTTTCTTTCACATAATCTGGATCAAACTCCTTGCTTGAACCTGCCTCGTACCAACAGATAGGTGACCTACACTTCCTTCCGTACAGAGCTTCAAACTGTGCCATCTTGATGCTGCTTTGGTAGCTGTTGTTGTAAGAAAACTCGGCTAAAGGTAAGTGTTCCTCCCATGATCCTCCGAAATCTAGGGCACAAGCCCTAAGCATATCCTCGAGTATCTGGTTTGTCCTTTCTGTTTGTCCTCCCGTCTGAGGATGATATGCAGTACTAAAGTCCAATTTGGATCCTAAAGCTTCATGAAGTTGTTTCCAAAAGGCTGAGGTGAACATAGATCCTCGATCTAACACTATTTTCTTGGGGACTCCATGTTTGCTTACTATTTCTTTGATGTAAAGATCTATGAGTTTTTATCCTTTGTCCTGTTGGTTAACGGCTAAGAAATGTGCATTTTTCGTCAACCCGTCCACAATTACCCATATCATGTCCTTTTTTTATTGGTCATGGGTAGTCCGGTGATGAAATACATTCCTATCTCTTCCCACTTCCATTCTGGGATTGGTAAAGGTTGTAATGGTCCTGCTGGACTTTGGTGCTCTGCCTTCACTCTTTGACAAGTATGGCACTCCGCCACATATTGTGCAATTTCTCTCTTCATGTTATTCCACCAGAACAACTCTTTTAGGTCCATGTACATCTTTGTACTTCCTCGATGGATTGAATATGGTGTTTGATGAGCTTCTCTAAGTATAACTTCCTTGATCTCGGCGTTATCCGGAACGCAAATCCTTTCTCGGAACCATAAGGATCCAGACTCTCCTCGGTGGAATTCTGATGGTCTTCCTTCATCGATCCTTCTCATTTCCTCCATGATGAATGGATCATCAAGTTGACCCATGATAATCTCATTTCTTAAGTTCACACTTAACTCATCTGCAATTTGTAGTGCTGATAGTCCTTCGTGTGCTTCCTTCTCCCAAAGTTGTATCTGTGCTTGGCTTATTTCCTTCTTCAACTCCGGTGCTATATCTTGTTCTACTCCTCCAGTACTCTTTCTAGTTAAGGCATCCGCTACAACGTTAGCTTTCCCTGGAGTGTAATTGATGGTCAGGTCAGAATCCTTGATTAACTCAAGCCATCTTTTATGTCTCATGTTTAGTTCCTTCTGAGTGAAGAAGTACTTGAGACTCTTATGATCCGTATAGAGCTCACACTTGGCTCCATAGAGAAAATGTCTCCAAGTTTTTAGTGCAAATACGACCGTTGCTAGCTCTAGGTCATGTGTTGGATAGTTCACTTCATGAGGTTTGAGTTGCCTCGATCCATAAGATATTACTTTCCGATCTTGCATGAGTACGCAACCTAATCCATGCTTGGATGCGTCACAATACACGGTTTAATCCTTGCCAACTTCTGGAACTGCTAACACCGGTGATGTGGTGAGCTTCTCCTTTAGAGTTTGAAAACTTTGCCCACACTCATCAGACCACACGAACGGTGTGTTCTTCCTTAACAGCTTAGTCATTGGTCCTGCTATCTTTGAGAATCCTTCGATGAATCTTCGATTGTATCCTGCCATTCCTAAGAATCCTCAGATTTCCTTGACATTCTTTGGTGCTTCCCATTCTAAAACTGTTGCTACTTTGCTTGGGTTTACTGCTATCCCATCTTTGCTGATAACATGATTCTACTTGGTCTAGCCAAAACTCACATTTGCTGAATTTGGCATAGAGTTGATTGATACGTCTCCGACGTATCGATAATTTCTTATGTTCTATGCCATATTATTGATGATACCTACATGTTTTATGCACACTTTATGTCATATTCGTGCATTTTCCGGAACTAACCTATTAACAAGATGCCGAAGTGCCGCTTGTCGTTTTCTCGCTGTTTTTGGTTTCAGTAAATCCTAGTAACGAAATATTCTCTGAATTGGACGAAACGAAGACCCGTGGGCCTATTTCGCCACGAACCTTCCGTAAGACCGAAGAGCATACGAAGTGGGGCCACGAGGTGGCGACACCACATGGCGGCGCGGCCAAGGAGGGGCCCGCGCCGCCCTATGGTGTGGGCCCCTCGTTAGCCCCCGACTCGCCCTTCCGCCTACTTAAAGCCTCCGTCGCGAAACCCCCGATGCGAAAAACCACGATACGGAAAACCCTACCGAGACGCCGCCGCCGCCGATCCCATCTCGGGGATTCTCGGAGATCTCCTCCGGCACCCTGCCGGAGAGGGGATTCATCTCCCGGAGGACTCTACACCGCCATGGTCGCTCTCCGGAGTGATGAGTGAGTAGTTCACCCCTCGGACTATGGGTCCATAGCAGTAGCTAGATGGTTGTCTTCTCCTCATTGTGCTTCATTGTTGGATCTTGTGAGCTGCCTAACATGATCAAGATCATCTATCCGTAATACTCTATGTTGTGTTTGTCGGGATCCGATGGATAGAGAATACCATGTTATGTTAATTATCAAGTTATTACATATGTGTTGTTTATGATCTTGCATGCTCTCCGTTACTAGTAGAGGCTCTGGCCAAGTTTTTGCTTTTAACTCCAAGAGGGAGTATTTATGCTCGATAGTGGGTTCATGCCTCGCATTGACACCCGAGACAAGTGACAGTAAAGTTCTAAGGTTGTGCTGTGTCGTTGCCACTAGGGATAAAACATTGGCGCTATGTCCGAGGATGTAGTTGTTGATTACATTACGCACCATACTTAATGCAATTGTCCGTTGCTTTGCAACTTAATACCGGAAGGGGTTCGGACGATAACCCGAAGGTGGACTTTTTAGGCATAGATGCAGCTTGGATGGCGGTCTATGTACTTTGTCGTAATGCCCAATTAAATCTCACTATACTTGTCATGCCATGTATGTGCATTGTTATGCCCTCTCTATTTGTCAATTGCCCGACCGTAATTTGTTCACCCAACATGCTTTTATCTTATGGGAGAGACACCTCTAGTGAACTGTGGACCCCGGTCCATTCTTTTAATACTGAAATACAAATCTGCTGCAATACTTGTTTTAGTGTTTTCTCTGCAAACAATCATCTTCCACACAATTCGGTTAATCCTTTGTTACAGCAAGCCGGTGAGATTGACAACCTCACTGTTTCGTTGGGGCAAAGTACTTTGGTTGTGTTGTGCATGTTCCACGTTGGCGCCGGAATCTCTGGTGTTGCGCCGCACTACATCCCGCCGCCATCAACCTTCAACGTGCTTCTTGACTCCTACCGGTTCGATTAAACCTTGGTTTCTTACCGAGGGAAACTTGCCGCCGTGCGCATCACACCTTCCTCTTGGGGTTCCCAACGGACGTGTCAACCACACGCATCAAGCAAATTTCTGGCGCCGTTGCCGGGGAGATCAAGACACGCTGCAAGGGGAGTCTCCACTTCCCAATCTCTTTACTTTGTTTTTGTCTTGCTTTATTTTATTTACTATTTTGTTTGCTGCACTTATATCAAAACACAAAAAAATTAGTTGCTAGTTTTACTTTATTTACTATCTTGTTTGCTATATCAAAAACACAAAAAAATTAGTTTACTTGCATTTACTTTATCTAGTTTGTTTTATTTACTACTGCTAAAATGGCCAATCCTGAAAATACTAAGTTGTGTGACTTCACTAGCACAAATAATAATGATTTCTTATGCACACCTATTGCTCCACCTGCTACTACAGCGGAATTCTTTGAAATTAAACCTGCTTTATCGAATCTTGTTATGCGAGAGCAATTTTCTCGGTGTTAGTTCCGATGATGCCGCTGCCCATCTCAATAATTTTGTTGAATTGTGTGAAATGCAAAAGTATAAAGATGTAGATGGTGACATTATAAAATTAAAATTGTTTCCTTTCTCATTAAGAGGAAGAGCTAAAGATTGGTTGCTATCTCTCGCCTAAGAATAGTATTGATTCCTCGGACTAAATGCAAGGATGCTTTTATTGGTAGATATTATCCCCCGCTAAAATTATATCTTTGAGGAGTAGCATAATGAATTTTAAACAATTAGATAATGAACATGTTGCTCAAGCTTGGGAAAGAATGAAATCTCTGGTTAAAAATTGCCCAACCCATGGACTGACTACTTGGATGATCATCCAAACCTTCTATGCAGGACTAAATTTTTCTTCGCGGAATTTATTGGATTCGGCTGCTGGAGGTACCTTTATGTCCATCACTGTTGGTGAAGCAACAAAGCTTCTTGATAATATGATGGTTAATTACTCTAATGGCACACTGGAAAGAGCTCCACAAGGTAAGAAGGTAAATTCCGTTGAAGAATCCTCTTCCTTGAATGATAAGGTTGATGCTATTATGTCCATGCTTGCAAATGATAGGACTAATGTTGATCCTAATAATGTTCCATTAGCTTCATTGGTTGCCCAAGAAGAACATGTTGATGTAAACTTCATTAAAAATAATAATTTCAATAACAATGCTTATCGGAACAATTCTAGTAATAACTAGCTATAGGCCATATCCTTATAATAATGGTAACGGTTATGCTAATTCTTATGGGGATTCTTACAACAATAATAGGAATACACCCCCTGGACTTGAGGCTATGCTTAAAGAATTTATTAGTACACAAACTCGCCTTTAACAAATCTGTTGAGGAAAAGCTCAATAAAATTGATATTCTTGTTTCTAGAGTTGATAGTCTTGCCTCCGATGTTGATCTTTTGAAATCGAAAGTTATGCCTAATAGGGATATTGAAAATAAAATTGTTACTACAGCAAATGCCATCCAAGTTAGAATTAATGAGAATATAAGATTAATGGCTGAACTGCGTGCTAGGTGGGATAGAGAAGAAAATGAAAAACTAGCTAAAAAGGAAAATGTAGCTAAAGTTTGGACTATTACCACCACTAGCAATGCTAATGATTCATATGTTGCTGCACCTCCTACTATCAATGGTAAAATAATTGATGTTGGCAATGCTTCTACTCCTAGTGCAAAGCGCGCAAAATTACCTGAAACTGCTAAAACTGCTCGAAACCGCTTGTGATAAAACTCGCTGAAATTTTTTCCAACCTTGGGGATGATAATCCCATTGCTTTAAATTGTAATGATTTAGATTTTGATGATTGCCACATCTCTGAAGTTATAAAGTTCTTGCAAAAATTTGCTAAAAGTCCCAATGCTAGCGCTATAAACTTGGCTTTCACAAAACATATTACAAATGCTCTTATAAAAGCTAGAGAAGAGAAACTAAAACTTGAAACTTCTATTCCTAGGAAGCTAGAGGATGGTTGGGAGCCCATCATTAAAATGAGAGTCAAAGATTTTGATTGTAATGCTTTATGTGATCTTGGTGCAAGTATTTCTGTTATGCCTAAAAAGTCTATGATATGCTTGACTTGCCACCATTGAAAAATTGTTATCTGGATGTTAATCTCGCTGATAATGCTAAAAAGAAACCTTTGGGGAAGGTTGATAATGTTCATATTATGGTTAACAATAACCTTGTCCCCGTTGATTTTGTTCTCTTGGATATTGAATGCAATGCATCTTGCCCCATTATATTGGGAAGACCTTTTCTTCGAACCGTTGGTGCTACTATTGATATGAAGGAAGGTAATATTAAATATCAATTTCCTCTCAAGAAAGGTATGGAACACTTCCCTAGAAAGAGAATGAAGTTACCTTATAATTCTATTATTAGAACAAATTATGATGTTGATGCTTCGTCTCTCGATGTTACTTGAGTTACACTTTCTGCGCCTAGCTGAAAGACGTTAAAGAAAAGCGCTTATGGGAGACAACCCATGTTTTTACTCCAGTATTTTTGTTTTATATTTGTGTCTTGGAAGTTGTTTACTACTGTAGCAACCTGTCCTTATCTTAGTTTTGAGTTTTGTTGTGCCAAGTAAAGTCTTTGATAGTAAAGTAAGTACTAGATTTGGATTACTGCGCAGTTCCAGATTTCTTTGCTGTCACGAATCTGGGTCTACCTCCCTGTAGGTAGCTCACAAAATTAAGCCAATTTACGTGCATGATCCTCAGATATGTTCGCAACTTTCATTCAATTTGAGCATTTTCATTTGAGCAAGTCTGGTGGCCTAATAAAATCCATCTTTACGGACTGTTCTGTTTTGACAGATTCTGCCTTTTATTTTGCATTGCCTCTTTTGCTATGTTGGATGAATTTCTTTGATCCGTTAATGTCCAGTAGCTTTATGCAATGTCCAGAAGTGTTAAGAATGATTGTCTCACCTCTGAACATGTGAATTTTTATTATGCACTAACCCTCTAATGAGTTGTTTCGAGTTTGGTGTGGAGGAAGTTTTCAAGGATCAAGAGAGGAGTATGATGCAATATGATCAAGGAGAGTGAAAGCTCTAAGCTTGGGGATGCCCCGGTGGTTCACCCCTGCATATTTTAAGAACACTCAAGCGTCTAAGCTTGGGGATGCCCAAGGCATCCCCTTCTTCATCGACAACATTATCGAGTTCCTCCCCTGAAACTATATTTTTATTCCGTCACATCTTATGTACTTTGCTTGGAGCGTCGGTTTGTTTTTATTTTTTTTGAATAAAATGGATCCTAGCATTCACTTTATGGGAGAGAGACACGCTCCGCTGTAGCATATGGACAAATATGTCCTTAGGCTCTACTCATAGTATTCATGGCGAAGTTTCTTCTTCGTTAAATTTTTATATGGTTGGAATTGGAAAATGCTACATGTAGTAACTCTAAAATGTCTTGGATAATTTGATACTTGGCAATTGTTGTGCTCATGTTTAAGCTCTTGCATCATATACTTTGCACCCATTAATGAAGAAATACTTAGAGCTTGCTAATTTGGTTTGCATATTTGGTTTCTCTAGAGTCTAGATAACATCTAGTATTGAGTTTTGAACAACAAGGAAGACGGTATGGAGTCTTATAATGTTTACAATATGTCTTTTATGTGAGTTTTGCTGTACCGTTCATCCTTGTGTTTGTTTCAAATAACCTTGCTAGCCTAAACCTTGTATCGAGAGGGAATACTTCTCATGCATCCAAAATACTTGAGCCAACCACTATGCCATTTGTGTCCACCATACCTACCTACTACATGGTATTTGTCCGCCATTCCAAAGTAAATTGCTTGAGTGCTACCTTTAAAACTCCATCATTCACCTTTGCAATATATAGCTCATGGGACAAATAGCTTAAAAACTATTGTGGTATTGAATATGTACTTATGCACTTTATCTCTTATTAAGTTGCTTGTTGTGCGATAACCATGCTTCTGGGACGCCATCAACTATTCTTTGTTGAATATCATGTGAGTTGCTATGCATGTCCGTCTTTTCTGAAGCAAGAGAGATCTACCACCTTTATGGTTGGAGCATGCATATTGTTAGAGAAGAGCATTGGGCCGCTAACTAAAGCCATGATTCATGGTGGAAGTTTCAGTTTTGGACATATATCCTCAATCTCATATGAGAATAATAATTGTTGCCACATGCTTATGCATTAAAGAGGAGTCCATTATCTCGTTGTCCATGTTGTCCCTGTATGGATGTCTAAGTTGAGAATAATCAAAAGCGAGAAATCCAAAATGCGAGCTTTCTCCTTAGACCTTTGTACATGCGGCATGGAGGTACCCCATTGTGACACTTGGTTAAAACATGTGCATTGCAAAGATCCGGTAGTCCAAGCTAATTAGGACAAGGTGCGGGCACTATTAGTATACTATGCATGAGGCTTGCAACTTGTAAGATATAATGTACATAACTCATATGCTTTATTA
Source organism: Lolium rigidum (assembly GCF_022539505.1). Taxonomy (NCBI): domain Eukaryota; kingdom Viridiplantae; phylum Streptophyta; class Magnoliopsida; order Poales; family Poaceae; genus Lolium; species Lolium rigidum. The sequence goes on from NC_061510.1 coordinate 128,054,425, forward strand.
CTACCGTTGACAAAATTGTTTCATGTTTTCAAAATAAAAGCTCTAGCACAAATATAGCAATCGATGCTTTCCTCTTTGAAGGACCATTCTTTTTACTTTTATGTTGAGTCAGTTCACCTATCTCTCTCCACCTCAAGAAGCAAACACTTGTGTGAACCGTGCATTGATTCCTACATACTTTCATATTGCACTTGTTATATTACTCTATGTTGACAATTATCCATGAGATATACATGTTACAAGTTGAAAGCAACCGCTGAAACTTAATCTTCCTTTGTGTTGCTTCAATACCTTTACTTTGATTTATTGCTTTATGAGTTAACTCTTATGCAAAACTTATTAATATTTGTCTTGAAGTACTATTCATGAAAAGTCTTTGCTTTTATGATTCACTTGTTTACTCATGTCATTACCATTGTTTTGATCGCTGCATTCACTACATATGTTTACAAATAGTATGATCAAGGTTATGATGGCATATCACTTCAGAAATTATCTTTGTTATCGTTTTACTCGCTCGGGACGAGCGTAACTAAGCTTGGGGATGCTTGATACGTCTCCGACGTATCGATAATTTCTTATGTTCTATACCATATTATTGATGATACCTACATGTTTTATGCACACTTTATGTCATATTCGTGCATTTTCCGGAACTAACCTATTAACAAGATGCCGAAGTGCCGGTTGCTTGTTTCTGCTCGTTTTTGGTTTCGAAATCCTAGTAACGAAATATTCTCGAATTGGACGAAACGAAGACCCAGGGGCCTATTTCGCCACGAACCTTCCAGAAGACCGAAGAGCATACGAAGTGGGGCCACGAGGTGGCGACACCACATGGCGGCGCGGCCAAGGAGGGCCCGCGCCGCCCTATGGTGTGGGCCCCTCGTTAGCCCCCGACTACGCCCTTCCGCCTACTTAAAGCCTCCGTCGCGAAACCCCGATGCCAAAAACCACGTTACGGAAAACCTTACTGAGACGCCGCCGCCGCCGATCCCATCTCGGGGGATTCTGGAGATCTCCTCCGGCACCCCGCCGGAGAGGGGATTCATCTCCCGGAGGACTCTACACCGCCATGGTCGCCTCCGGAGTGATGAGTGAGTAGTTCACCCCTGGACTATGGGTCCATAGCAGTAGCTAGATGGTTGTCTTCTCCTCATTGTGCTTCATTGTTGGATCTTGTGAGCTGCCTAACATGATCAAGATCATCTATCTGTAATACTCTATGTTGTGTTTGTCGGGATCCGATGGATAGAGAATACCATGTTATGTTAATTATCAAGTTATTACATGTGTGTTGTTTATGATCTTGCATGCTCTCCGTTACTAGTAGAGGCTCTGGCCAAGTTTTTGCTTTTAACTCCAAGAGGGAGTATTTATGCTCGATAGTGGGTTCATGCCTGCATTGACACCTGGGACAGTGACAGAAAGTTCTAAGGTTGTGCTGTGTCTTGTTGCCACTAGGGATAAAACATTGGCGCTATGTCCGAGGATGTAGTTGTTGATTACATTACGCACCATACTTAATGCAATTGTCTCGTTGCTTTGCAACTTAATACTGGAAGGGGTTCGGACGATAACTCTGAAGGTGGACTTTTTAGGCATAGATGCACTTGGATGGCGGTCTATGTACTTTGTCGTAATGCCCAATTAAATCTCACTATACTTATCATGCCATGTATGTGCATTGTTATGCCCTCTCTATTTGTCAATTGCCCGACTGTAATTTGTTCACCCAACATGCTTTTATCTTATGGGAGAGACACCTCTAGTGAACTGTGGACCCCGGTCCATTCTTTTAATACTGAAATACAAATCTGTCGCAATACTTGTTTTATCGTTTTCTCTCGCAAACAATCATCTTCCACACAATTCGGTTAATCCTTTGTTACAGCAAGCCGGTGAGATTGACAACCTCACCTGTTTCGTTGGGGCAAAGTATTTTGGTTGTGTTGTGCAGGTTCCACGTTGGCGCCGGAATCTCCGGTGTTGCGCCGCACTACATCCCGCCGCCATCAACCTTCAACGTGCTTCTTGACTCCTACTGGTTCGATTAAACCTTGGTTTCTTACTGAAGGAAACTTGCCGCTGTGCGCATCACACCTTCCTCTTGGGGTTCCCAACGGACGTGTCAACCACACGCATCATTGATGTTCTCTTGGTGTTTGCAACACTATCCTAAGATGCTCTGCATGTTCAGCTTTATCCTTGGAGTATATCAAGATATCATCGATAAATACGATGACAAACTTGTCCAGACATGGCATGAAGATCTTATTCATGAGATTCATGAATATTGCTGGGGCATTGGTTAATCCAAAAGGTACTACTAAGTACTCATGATGTCCATACCTTGAGACAAAGGCAGTTTTCGGAACATCTTCCTTCTTGATCTTTATCTGATGATATCCTGATCTCAGATCAATCTTGGAAAAGACTCCCGCCGTGTCACATGTTGAAATGACACATGTTCCCCTCTCTTCTCGGAAACCCTAATTGAGTTAATTGAGGTCCAAGTTTATCGCACTCTCGAAACCCTAACCCTGTAAGGTGTCGAGAGAGAAACTTGTCCCCCTTCGATGCAGTTTTTCTTTAAAAGCGCGAAATTTCCCCAGATTTTACAATGCAATGCACATCCCTTTCTAAATTCTACCCCTCGATCGTCTCTAAACCTGGGATATTACACATATGCCATTGAAGCCGCTTAAGCGATGTATATGTGTTTGATGTTTGCAAAGACGGTGTATTCCCCAACAGGCGTGGATGCCCATAAAGACTAGAATTATCTCCCCACCCCATACCATCCCACCTCCGGTCATGCAATGGACCACAAATCCATAATGAATCTTGTTTTTGACAGAAATACAGTAGAAAAGGTCCCCACCATGTCATTTTTCATTTATATAAGATGGCATATATACAAATGAAAAGGTAGGGAGAGAAAAAAATCAAAAAAAATTACAATGAACCTTTGGTGGGAGGAATTTTGGCATCCCTTCGGCCAGCAAAGCTGAGCAGCATAGTGCCTCGTATATATTTTGTGGCATGGATGGAAAGGAATAGCTAGATGATATTTAGTGGGGAGAAACAGTACACACCCTGAGATTGCCGAGCTACCCTGTAGACATAGGTATGGCCAAACCAGGGATTTGGTTACACGGTGAAAGGCCGAGGTTACCAGTCAGTAACTAGAAGTCACAACCCCCGAGTGGCGAAGGACGAATTTTTGAGGTCGGGCGAACTTTAAAACATAAAAAATATTGATGCAAAAGAATCAAATTTTTCTTGACACATTAATATTTTATATAATCACAAGCATAATCACTTATTAAAATGGTAATAGCAACATATTTAAATAGAAATAGAACATGCAAACATACCGATACTGAAGTTTTAATGCCGTCTAGAAGTTCCAGGCAACAACAAAGCTATACCTTCCTTTTTAAAATCATTTCTAATTTCACCAAGATCAGGACTTTTGAATATCACTCGCTCAATGTACCACACCATCAAATCATTAAGCACATCTTGTTGAGCAACTCTATCTTGATAATCTTCATAGCTGAGAAGTCCCTTTCAACTGTCCTCGTCGCCACCGGTAAAAGCATTGCCAACTCAATGAGGCGATAAATATTTGGAAACATGATGCGTATTTCAAGTTCAACCATATTTTTAGATAGGCTTTCAATGGTAAGACAAACTCTGAAATCTTCAAATCTCTTCATATGAACAAGGAATAGCTCAAGGGCATCTTATATATGCTCACACTCATAATCATAGAAATCCTCATGATAAATCTCTGTAAGCCGAGCAAGTTTATTCACATTGAACCTAGCAAATGAGTCTTAAATCAAGACATGAGAAGTTTTGAAGAACCTCTGAAGATGCCTCATTAAAGGATGATCAAACTCACTGTCAATAGAGTCTATAGCAACATAGAAAGTGTCAACACGACAAAAATTGATTAGTGGCGACATGGTATTTTTCCCCTTTTTTTATTCTATCCCATTTTATTACCATGGTGTCCATACTTAGCATTATGATTTCATTCTCAATGCAAAATGATTTGATATCTTCCAAGAGTTTACCGGAGAAAAAAATCCTAGTCCGTTTAAATTTTGACTAGTTGGTTAGTCCAACGTTAACTTAATGCATCAACTCAATTGTTCTAAACTTTCAATTGTTCCATGTCCAAAAATTAGATTTGAAATGCTTCGACATTGTCAAGATTGAAATCCAACTTTTGTTTGAGAATCTCGTCCGGTATTCAACCGGCAATTTCCAGAAACCATTCCAACTCATCTGGTTTCTTTTTCTGACGGTACCCAGATCATAGTTGCAAGACACATCTTTTTGTTCTAGCCATGTCGTTGGGGTTGGGGCATAACCCAGTTTGACAGCCTTTTACAAATTGTTGCACGACACATCGCCTTTCTTCTAACCGAAGGAAGTGCGAAGGGGGGGGGGGGATCTTTTATCAATCTCGTTTGGTCGTTCTGAAAGCGTTATCCTGAACACCCGGGTTGCACTCGCGTAAGATGTGCATCCGGAAACATCTGAATCGCAGAAGTATCCAAATTCCAGAGTTTCAAATTACGACTTCCCCACGTTGCTCTAACTGCCGGATGATTTATGCAATGGCGCGATGCTAGCTGTGCGTTTCATGGATTGCAGCTGTCCTCCTTGACTTTCAGCTAGCGCAGCGGATAGAATAAAAAAGAGGTTTGCAGATTACACAAGTACAGAGAAAATCTCAAGGTCGCGTCATGGGTATCTTCATCTCGAGTTCTGAAAGACTTTGCTTAAGAAAGTACGGTCAGCCGCCACCCTCAGCCTCGCACGCCATGCTAACGCTCCATATATTAGGACTAGTGGACTACACAATTGTTCAGAGAATTAAATAACCTCAGCTACGAAATCCCAACTATACTACTACACTACTAGGAGTTGTTTAGTGTCGGGTTCCTTTCGAGAATGGAAGGATTCTAGCCCAACGGCATGGCAGAGGTAACTAACCAAGTAGTGATCGAGGGGGAGTAGACGAAACCTCATGGGCGCGCGGGCGGAGATCATATTAATCAGACTACCTTCAGCGAAGAAAACTTCTCCTTAGCTCCCCTCCAATGGAAGCTACGGAAGGATCGGCCAATCAGGATTAGTTGACGCCTTAAAACATCAATTAACACATCCAAAGTTCTAGTTAAGCATTAATCGATTTCTTAGACAAAGTTCCATTTAGTGAACCACGCTAACAAGCATGACACCATTCCATTTACTCGTCCTTAAAGGCCGGGTTGCATATCACCGGGACACCGGCTAAGCTATAGCTTGTCGACGCTAGGGAGATCCGGAGATGGGCGGCGGTGGCATTGCTCCGGTCTCCTCGCCGTCGCCAGCCTCGGGTAGCCCGGCCAACAGCCGCGCCACGTCGGCTGTCGCGGCCGTCAGCGTCGCCCTCATCCTGCTCTACCTCTTCTGGCGCTTCGTATGGCAGTCCAAGAAACACGCGCGGACGAACGACAGCCTCGCCGCCGCCTCGTCGACGGCTCCACCGCCGGAGGTTTGCGGAGCGAGCGTCGACGCGGAGCGCGGCGAGAACGGGAAGACCCCGCTGCCGGTGTTCGTGCACGCGGCCACGTCGGCGGCTGAGGGTGCGGAGGAGAAGGCGGAGTGCGCTGTGTGCCTGGTGGAGTTCGCGCACGGCGAGGCCGGACGGCTGGTGCCGGGCTGCGGCCACGGGTTCCACGCCGCGTGCATCGAGCCGTGGCTGCGGGTGAGGTCGACGTGCCCGCTCTGCCGCGCTGCGGTGGTGGAAGAGGAAGAGCGGAGCGCCGGGCCTGCTCCAAGGTTGGAGCGCAGCTGATCATTTTCCGCGTGACGTAGTGCAATAATCGTTGCACACGTCGGTGGAACAGCAAGCTTTGTTCAGTAGTGGATTCTGTTTGGTGTGTGTGCGCGCGCGCTTCTGCTAGCACACTGCACACGGCGCACGTTCGTCCAAATCGTACGTAACTCATGCATTGTCGCCTTTGGACAACATAAAAGTGGGGTGCATATTAAACGAGTTTTGGGCCTTGCGCGAACGCATGGAGCGGAGCATTTTTAGTTAGGGGACGGCGGGGATTTGGGAACGTTGTGTGGGGATCGCCTTGGCCGTGGCTGCTGCTCGGTGGGCTCTCCCTGCCGCTGCATGCCCTGGGTAGGTGTGGACTCTTGTATTGTGATTTGAAATATGTTTACCTGTTGTATTATGGGAGGAGTTCTAACGGACTACGGTGTGCCAACCGTGCTAGACGTAGCACATCTACGACTCTATTTCGTGTTCGTCAAGAAAGAGAGTTGTTTGCCCATATATATAGTTCAAGTAGTCATAGAATAGATGTAAGAGATACACCATATTGATAGCACGTAGAGGGTATGTCCTCTCGTGTATTGTAATACTCCTCCAATTATAATGAGAGCGCCGCCATGCGTTTCGTGGTTTTTTCCGTTTGGGTTTTTCACGTAAAAATTTGTGTTCTTATTCTTCATTTGATCTACTTTTATTTACACGATTTTATAATAAGTGGTATTAGAGCTCAAGGTTTCGAGATCGACCCGCTGCCCCGGGAGACTTTCCGCTGCGCTCCTGGGGCAGCACCGCGCAGTAGCGTTTGGATCAATAGCCGTCGTCTTACGGCATCAAGCAGCTTCGCCAAGATAGAGTCACGATTGCGTTTTGTGAGATTGGATCTACGAGATCTGACGCAGTTTTGGTCCGTGTGTCTTGTGTGCTGCCTTGAACGATCCATCTTTCTGCATCATCCCTAATCCACTGATTTCTCCGTCTGTTTACTGGAGTTAGATGTTGTTGCTTCGCTGCGTTTATCTGCATTGCAGTATGACAGGATATTTTAAAGTTGCTCGAATTCACCGATCTGTTCTGTTCGGCCAAGTCGCCGAGTGCCAGCAGCCCTGCCGTTCCGTCTAGTGTGTGTGAATTATCACGCGCGTGAAGCAACATATATACACATCAGATCAATCATCTACGGATCAAGCCCCGAGGTATCAAAGGAATTTAATTTTGCTGCTGCACTAGTTACGGTGAAGTCTTGAAAACAGTACTAGTTCAGATTTCCTTTCATCTCTGTTTGCTACGTCGACCCGAGACAGTACCAGGTCCAATTTATCTCAGTTTTTTTGCTTCGCAAACTTAGTTCTGCAAAGAATTTTTCTGTTAGACTTGTACTACTTTGTATTCAAAGCTTTATCTACTGCTGTCTACTATGAAGTATGACTTTCCTCTGCTAGATCACGAGTTCGTGACACAAAGGTTTTCTCTATGGCAAGTTAAGATGCATGCGTTTGTTGGCGCAAGCCGATTATAAGGATGCACTGAATAGTTTTGGAAATAAGCATATTATTGTTTGGACCGATGAGGAGAAAGGAAAGGATTCCCGCACCACCTATATTCGATGATTGCCGCTCATATGATCATCGTTTTTTTGGTAGTTTCCAGTTTAAGGTGGAGTTTGGTGATTTGTAGCCTGCCGGGAGATATTATGGATGCAAATTTCATATGTTATGTTGCTGCAATTATATGAAGAACACGGTTCAATTATCAAAAAAAATATGAAGAAGGTAATTTTTATGTCTGTTGGTAGGCAGCATTATTCTTTTTGCTCTTCGAGTTTTTGTTGTTATGCATGTGAAGGTTTTGCTTTGTTACTTAAGTTCGTGATGAGGATTATTTGAGGTGCAAGAAGGAGATTGTTTTCTGCTAGATACTACAATATTTAGTACTGTAAGTTTCAGTGCAATTCAGTTATCTTTGCTCTTTTAAGAGGGGTCTATTGCAGAGTTGAAGATCCATTGCATGTTGAGGTTCCTTTATCCGACAGTTGTCCTACAGAGAAAGTTTTAACCATGTCATGGATTTTTCATTAACCTTTAAGTCGGCAGTTTTTGGTGTGCGTGATGTCATTCGTACGAGATGCTCTTGCATGAGTATGTTTGCTGAGGTTTGTGCTTTCAGGTTTGTAGCACGTTCAGATTCCATGAGATGAGTTCTTCACAATGTTATGTGTACCAAGATGTTGCACTACGAGCTATGCGCTCGCTTAGGCACCACATGAGATATGATGACTTATGTCATTTGATGATTGAGCAGTTTCTTTTTCTGTTGAGGTCAGTGGCACAGACTCAGACTTTTGCTGGGGTTTTACAGGATACCCAGGTTTATTTGTCTGCTTTGTTGACAGCTGTGTTGTTTCCTAGACGACCTATTGTTGATTTGCTCAATTTGATTTCATGAGAAGTTTATTAGTCCTATGGACGTTTCAAGGCACGAGATTTACTTGTGATGACTTTAGTTGAGGAGTTAAATGCTATCTATGACTGCTGCAAGAGATTTCAGCTCAAGGTGGAGTTTGTTGTATTTTGATCTGAAATATGTTTACCTGTTGTACTATGGAAGAAGTCCTAACGGACTACGGCGTGCCAACCGTGATAGACGTAGCACATCTACGACTCTATTTCGTGTCCGCCAAGAAAGAGAGTTATTTGCCCCTATATATAATTGAAGGTAGTCATAGAATATATGTGAGAGATACACCATATTGATAGCACATAGAGGGTATGTCCTCTCGTGTATTGTAATACTCCTCCAATTATAGTGAGAGCGCCGCCGTGCGTTTCGTGGTTTTCCCATTTGGGTTTTCCACGTAAAAATATGTGTTCTTGTTCTTCGTTTGATCTACTTTTATTTGCGCGGTTTTGTAACATGGACGGTATCGGCCCTGCGGCGGGCGACGCCTGTGGTTCATGCTAGAAGTCATTCTTGGCTGTGCAGGTGGCGAGGCGACGGAGGTCGAAGGTCGCGGCACCGGGTCAGCTCCGCTGGCTTTGCCCGCACGAATTTAGGTGTTGGGCAAGTGGGTGGTGCTGGCTCGTTGTACCGGGGGAACCCTTGGGAAACCACAACGAGGACAATGCCGCTGGCGCCGCACTCCTTCTTGAAGGCCACGTCGAGGTACCACCCACACTACCCTCCTCTGCGTGGTATGCCGGTATGTCGATGCAGTTGTTCTACGTCGGACTATGAGACGAACAAAAATTGTATATGCATTTAAGGGATTATGATCCATATTACAACATTCGCTTCATAGAATACAGACTCTTGACTCCACAATTTAACAAGACGATTATCGTGTATGGGGTACCACATAGGAACAAACCAGTACAGCGGTGACGATGATTTTTAATTAGTCTATTACTCTTTCTCTCTCATGTGGACTATAATCTATGATATCGAGGTTTCCATGTTAAATTTTGTTCATGCTTTTCATACATCAGAAGATATGAAGTGCGCTACGGACGAGCATACCAAATAACAAGATTGTATGTAAAGTATATTCTTCGGCGATTACTATGATACATATATTTTCAAATTATTGCCAAACCAAACTTGCATGAGACATTACATGCGATTCATTTTGTATTCTAAAATTCTATACAATATGCTTACTGAATCATACACTAGAAACCACTGTTAAGATATTTATTAGACTCTATGCTTTAGAGATTTGTACCATGATATTAAGAATATTAAAAGTGACACGAACACTTACATGCATACACACACATACGAAATGTACATATACACTATGTAAGTTGTATAACTATCAGAATTTAATTCAAGGAGAACCTTTTTTAAACATATTATTCAAATTTATCACTACACCAATATCTCATTGATATACATATATTACTAGTGTATAAGAAAAAATCAATATAACTAATATTAGCTACATTCAAACGTGGTTAACTATGAAAACTAATAGATAGAAAATTATACTTGTAAGATTATAGTATGATAAATGTAAGTCATAAATAAGTATAAAAGTTTATTATAAATATATACATTTCGATTCACCCCGGGTTGGCATGACGCTCATGTCTCGGGATGGTCTCCATAGCCAAGAATCTTGGAAAATGATATTCACTTTTGCTTGCCTAATCTTGGTACTACTTTCAAGTTGACGTGGAAGCACATTGAATTTGAATATGTGGCTATATTTTGCATTATCCAAGGTGAAGAAGGAGTTTCACTTGATCACAAACAAAATATAGTTACATTCAAAATAGTGATAGTTTCTATCTGTTGTGCGGGTTGGTAAATGATTCCTACAAGCACTCTCTACTAAATTAAATATTTTTCTCGTTGACATGACTAGTTCATAGCAGTGTGAAAACGTTAGCTTGTCATGCATGTGGTGCTTTTTGGAGAATCAATTGGCGAAATATGTTAGCACATTATACAAAGTGTTGAAATAGTTTGAAAAGCCTTTCTAGAAAAACAAAAGCTACCATATAATAGATGATGTGAATGTTTCTTACTTTTAACACAAATCTTATTTGAATGATACATGTTTAAATGATAATAAAGATGAAATTTTGACTACAGAAACTAATTTTCCGTTTGGTATTTCCCATAATTTTAAAATAAAAAATTGATACCCTTAGGTGCCTGTAGGAGTAAAATGCATGTTTTGTTTTCCAAGGCGAGCCTAATCTTCAGAAAATTCCATCTAAATGTATAATAAATTTTCCATTGGAACGGGTAGTTTGAGTGACTAGATAGGGGTGCATAGATGCTACTCAACTTTTAGTCCTTTTCGATTTTAAGGCTAGTGCGATGAAGTAAAGGTGACCAATTTGCAACAAATAAACCTAGATGATGCGAACACAAAGGAAAACAACAAGGTACACAAACAACAGGTAGGGATACAACTACGAAGATCGCACGGAGAAACGCCACGCCTGTGACTTTACTTTTGTTCTATACATGGCTAGGTTTAGTATCGACATACTTTTCATAAGTTGTTAGCTGAGCCAATACGAACAATATAAGCAAAGTATTAGATATATTCACACCCATACTATATGAAAGAAGTAATATATATGTTTACAATCGATGCATGATATATTATAGCCAATGCGTATTTTCTGATGCGTGTAGTATAACTCGAAAAATTGACTCGCTGACGGAAAGTTACGTATCATCGAAGAGTGACAGTATGGAAACTACGTCGAAAAAGTATGGCTGGAAAGTTTTGTTACATAGTTACTGCGCAATGGTAAATTTGGCATTGACAACTAACGACGAATTATTTGTCCAAAATTCCATCGAACAATTGCCATAGGGTAACTACCGCCGGAAAATTACGCCCCAGAAGTTTTGCTGAAAAATTAATCAACTAATTAATAGATGGAGCTGGAAAATATTGTGTCGTAGACGTAGGCTAACTACCATCAGAAAGTTACAACCAGAAAGGTTTGTAAAAAAATTACCATCAATTAGTTAAAAAAAAGAGGGACATTAAAAAGTATCACTTGAGACGTAGGTAACTACCACCGCTAAGATCAATTAGTTAAAAAGCAGGGTTGTTACGTAGGTACTGTGCCGTAGACGTTGGCTAACTACCATCAGAAAGTTACGACCAGAAAGATTTGTCAAAAAATTACCATCAATTAGTTAAAAAGCAGGAACGTTAAAAAGTATCACTTGAGACGTAGGTAACTACCACCACTAAGATCAATTAGTTAAAAAGCAGGGACGTTACGTAGGTAACTACCACCGCTAAGATTACGGCCGAGAAGTTGTGCAGAAATATTCATTAAGTAACTAAAAGGAGCTAAAAAAATATTACCATACACCTAAGCTAACTAACCATCGTATAAATAATTGTGGCCAGAAAGATGTGTGAAAAAATAACCATCGAGTTGTCAAAATTAAGGAACATATAAATGCATCCATAGACGTAGGTAACTTTTTTTGTTTAGGAGGCAGACATAGGTAACTACGGCCAAAAAATTACTACCAAAAAGTTGCGTGAAAATTTACCTTTGAACAGTAAAAAAATGAACAAAACAAATAATAAAAATAAAAGAAAATAAAAGAACGTGCTGTAGTGTAGATTGGAAAAAATTGAACTTCTACAGTGAATCGACGTGGAGCAAGGAGAGCTCGCTTTTATATAGTGTATAATATATATCTACTAGTAGAGCAAGTAACTAGGAGCAATGGTGAAGGAAATTATACAACCAAAGAGGAGACACGAGGCGAAGAATTTGTTTCCCGTAGTTCCTTTCCAAAAAAAAAAAGTACATCTACATTAGAGAGGTGTGGTGCCACAAAGGCCGAACAACCATCACAAAGGCACCACCTTCTTCTCTGGTGAGCTCAACATCAAGGTGGCCCACTTTTCAAGTAACATTTCCTGGTCAAGGTGGCGAGACCTTCACATAAGGTTGGGCCATAGCTCCACAACTGAATTGGAGGCTCCCAAAATCACCAAGGGCTAGGACAGCACAAATCAAAGCCTCATGGTGACCTCTCAACCATGGTCTCCACCAAGGGGACCTAGGGTTGCAAGTTCCACTAAGAAATAGTTGGAGGATTTTGAAATTTCTTGGGTAGATAGGTATATCGGGTCGTCCTCCTCCGATTCCCAAATTTTGGGGTTGATTGGTTAGCTAGGGAGGGAGACCCACGAGGTTTGATCTCAGAAACAATGGAGGAGAGAGAGTGGAAGTCGTGAATCAATGAGGAATACGAAAACTTCCTTTCACATGCCTCCCAAATTATGGCCATTGCAGAATCACTTACCAGAGAGATTCCGGTTGGAAACACCGAAGATTCTGGACTGGATGGCCGGAGATTCCGGCATGGTGGTCTAGTGATTCCAAGTTCACCTGGAGGTTCCGGCTAAGTCTCCAGCCAACTCCTGGCCTAGCATATGGGCGCTGCACAACCAAGGCGGAGGAAACCTGGGCCCGAAATTCTGGACCGTAGAACCAAAGATTCTGGGCTGGGCCTTAGATTCTGGCCAGGTTTCGGCCTAGCGTCTGCGCGGAGCACAACCTAGCACGTCACTAGTCTGGAACCGGAGATTCCGGTCCGAGGGACCGAAGACTCCGGCCTAAAGGACCAAAGATTCCAGTGTTGAAGACCAGCGATTCCGATCTATCTAGAGTCTCTGGACAAATCTCCGGCCTAGTTTCGGCTTGGCATCTGCGTAGGGACATTTCGGCCCAAGCAACAAAAAAAAGAAACATATATACTTTGGGGAACTCTCCAACCGACAAAATGCTATGACTACAACTAACGACTACGGCTTCAAACATCGAGAGCCGCAAAGCTTTGTCTTCATCTTTTCAAATTTTTGAGGGGCCTCTCTTGGTCTTGAACCTTGTAGCAAATCTTCCTATAATCCCTTACCGCACGTTAAATGTTCCTAGTGTTATTATCAAACACACAAAACAACTTAAGGTACGGAAATACTCTTTCAATCTCTCCTTTTTCTAGCGTTTTATGACAACACTAAATTTGAAAAAAGGTAGACCAAAAATGTAAAGTAACATGGTTTAAAACTAGAGACGGAGCTCCCCTCAACATATGCACATTTCATAATTGCATTTGAATACAAGTGGTGGAAAAGGAAGAGCGGAGCGCTGGGCTTGCTCCAAGGTTGGAGCACAGCTGATCGTTTTCCGTGTGACACTGACGTTGTGCAATAATCATTGCATATGTGGGTGGAACAATACGTTTTGTTCAATAGTGGATTCTATGTTAGTGTAACGGTGTAATCGTGTAAGCATGAAACTAGAAGGATATCTATTGAGTGTTAGCGAAGCATTAGCAAAACCATTTTAGTTATATTTTTTTCTAAATACACCATGGAAAGAAATATCAATCATAGGTGGCGACTTGCCAAACACTTTTGTGGCACGCTTTTTTTTTTTCCCAGAGCCGAGAGATTTGTTGTGGCGGTATGGAGAGTAGGCGTGAGTGAGAAGCTACCACCCCCTATTGACAGCATTATCTTTACCATTTTATTTATTGTGCGTCATGGGGCCAAGCATGCAATTAGCACAAAACACTGACAACATTTTGCTGCTTTGCTTCTTTGTGTTGCATTGTTCTTTCATGCTTCACGTGTTTGTTCTGTCGGGTTCTTCATTTATGTTATTACTAGTAAAAATGTCCGTGCGTTGCACTGGGAATAAAACAACGGTTTTATTATTTAAAAACTTCTAACAATTTATCTTTCGCTGCAACACACGAGCAATTTTCTTGTACCTAATAATAGAAGTAAAAGAGTTTTGGTGGTTTCATCCATTTGTTTCCATCATCCGTTCATCCGTCACGCTCGACCAATTGTGGTGCGCTAAAATCGCTAAAAAAATTGTTCCCCTCGCCCTAGCGATCCCGCACCAAGAAAACCAGTGTACTTGAAGGATCCGACGATGGAAAACCAAGGGAAACCGGTGCAATCGAGCCATCCCGTGAAGGGAAAATCAAATAGCGTGCTACGAAGGAAGTTGTTCCTACATCATCAAGAAAAAAAACATACGTCCTGCAAGCGATCTGTTTTGTCATATTAGCGAGGTGGTACTAATAAAGTTTGTTGTTAGGATGTGGATAATTTTAGCTCAATATCCACATCTGTTTCGAGAATATGGTATGCACTTTTTAATAATCCGATGATGATTAGAATGTGCCTCTCCAATCTGGACAACTTACGTTGGGTGCCAACCTTGCGGACAATAAAACATTGCAAGGTACACTGATGGAAGACAACATAATTCTAGATTGTTTTCTGTGTGGAATTACATACTTTTTACGGTCCCGGTAGCATCCATCTCTATTGACTATAGCTGGTTCTGCACTTTTGCTCATCACCTCGTGGTCACTCTTCTATTTTGAAAAGTCAAAATGTTTTGAAATATTTCTAAGAAAGGTGTATCAAGTGCCATATTACAACAAAGAATATTTTACTCTCTCAAACATCTAAATTACCCATGCCATATTACAAAAAAAAATATTTAACTCTCCCAAACTTAAATTTCTCATGCGCTTAGTGCCCCAGCTAGCAGCCAAAGTTTTCCCTCATTTCGTGCGCCCATAACAGTGGTGTAATGCGTCATGTGGATGCTGTACAAGGAAGTTTGCGTTTGTTGGGCATGGGTAGGACACGCCATGGTATAATTCGACCATTATCTATTTTTCTTGCAATCCTTTAATGTGTAACCATATACTGTACAATCTTTCTAAGGTGTTTCAAGTACCGTGTTCATTGATAAATCAAGCATACTTTTGTCATATTAATCTACTCTTAATCTATTGATATTTTGTTTAAGATTAGAGGGAAATGTGAAGTACCCTTAGTTGTTTCAGACATTCAGTATAGCCTGGAACTGTTCTTAGTTGTTTTAGAATGGCATGTGAAGTATTCTTAATTAATTGTTTCAGAATAGCATATGTGAGCTAAGTTATGCAATAAGATCATTCAGAGTTCCGGTAAGCTATGCCCATATAGTGCATATGAATGAATCACTTATAGTTATTAGCCTGTAATTTTATTGTTTCCTGTTTTTTCTATAATTCGTTTCATATATACATTGGAAGTGGTGGTTTGGAGCGCAGTTTACTATATCACCAAAAATCCATGTACAAATGATACCTGGTTTTCCTTGCCAAATGAAATGAAAGGAACAGACAATTTGTTTTTTCAGAACTGATATCATCTTAGAAGATTTGTCTCTGTTGCGTTCAACTAATGCAAGCCTTCTAAGGGTGTTTTACTCTCGCTTCAGGTCAACACTCGGAGCATCTAGGTGCTCTGAGTTCTGCCTCTATGACCGCATCCTCCTCAAGTTTGAGTTATGTGTGTGTAATCCTGATCCAATTACATGCACCAAGAGCGGAGACCCCTTGCTATTTATCAAGTCATCATCGTCTGTTATGTAGGCTTCCTCTTCTACGTCAAACACTCATCTGGATCTATACCCGCTGTTTGCAGCTAGGGAACATGTGCCGGTGATGTCACTATTGTTCCTTGATTTTTCCTGATAGCAGTTCAGATCTGATGCATGTTTTGCTGGTAAAATATGAACAATAAATTTGTCCTCTGTTGTTCTAGCTCAGGGACATGGCCAATTATAGTTTATTTTTATTATATGGTCAATAATGATTGATTCGGTAATACTGATGTGCCCTTTACAAATGCAAACTTACTTTTTTATACTATCTTTTATGCCATGACAGATATTGCTTTATCCTTGATGCTGATTAGAAAAGTTGCAAGAAGTTTTTATCTAACTTACTGACCAGTGAAGAATTGTTAAATCGGCTTGCAGGTTTCTCTGAATTTGACATGGTCCATACGATCTTTCAGAAAGTGAAAACATGAGTGAAGAACCAATATAATTGTATAACTGTATGTCCTTTTAACAACCTATAAACATATCTTTATTTTGTAAGATCCTGAGCTCATACTATGGCAATGTTTATGAGCACATATACTCTGGTAGTGTTTTCACATTGTCCAATTTTCTCATCAATGGAATTTATATCAGCATTTGTTGCCATCCATTCCTCTTTCCAGATATCATATTGACACCATTGATATATTTTCATAGATGAAAATGCTTTTTACCCAACTTTTAGAAAGCCTGAGCTATACATGCCGGAGTAGAATGGGGTAAAAGTTTGAGAAAGAAGCAGACCCACTACTGAATCATCTGTGCCTGCGTAAGGAACTATAAAAATATTTTCTGTGGCAATTTAAACATTTTAAATAGTTACCTTTCGGTTGTACCTGTTCCGATTAACGTTCAAGTAGAAATTATCTTGGAAGAGCTCTAAGCTCCCAGGTTTTTGAGTGTCTCTCCTTCATCCGGAGGTCGCTTTCTCTGGGTCTACCAGCAGGTGAGGTAGCGCTTGGTGGAATCAGTGGTTCCTTTGGGCTGTTGCCCCGGTGTGGCGCCTGTCGGTCTGAACTTCGCGGATGGTTCGCTTGTGCCCTTTGACCAGCAGGTCGGTTCCTCCCGATGTTTCCTTGATGAGGATGGATCTGCATCGCTTATACTACTACTACACCGCCTCCTTGACCTCCACCGTCTCCTTTCTTGCTTTCCCCATTGATCACCACCCTACCAGCATACTTCTCCCCCGCTGAGCTCCCCTGTTGTGTGCGGCTACCCACCAAGCTCCTCCTCCTCCACGATCCTCGGCGACAGGAGCGCAACCACCTCTGTAATACATGAAAGGGTGAGGCTCAAGCCGCACAAGAGAAGAGCGGGGTTCAACCAAGGTAAGCCGCCTCCGGTTCGTTGTGTCCCCATTGCCTCTTGCTTTTCCACTGTTGAGCTCAAGTTGCAGTGGCGCTCCTCCTCTCCTCTTGCTCGACGCTCAACAGAGGAGCACAGTCCGCCACACCGTCACCTAGGTGCATGTATTGTCCTTCATGAAGCCGACCCCTTTGTGTATTCTATGTAGGCATATATGTTGTTCTGTTTAGATTCAGTTTTTCGGCTATTTTTAGCCAGGACAAATGCAGTTCGATGCATGTGATTGGAGATCACAAAGAGAACCTAATAGTGTGTTGGTTAATTGTGCACACAGATCGGTTATAATTCCTCAATTATTTCTTTAGTTTGGATTTATTAAGCTTTGTTTATTTGACATATTTCCCTATGGAGTAGCATTAGCAGATGGAGATGTGAGTTTGAGGGTTGGAAAGTTATCCACTGTCAATTAGTAAAAGTGGAAGTGCGCACGTTCCTGGTCGGTTACTTAATTCATTGAGGGATTTTTATGTAGAATGGTTTAGGTTTACAGTACACACAAATATGGATTATACTGGAGGCAGTGAGCCAGTGACTAACCTCAATCTTAGACTACATGTACTTCCTAGAAGTTTTTTGTCATCTGCTTAAATTTAACTATTAGCCTATTTACAGTTTTACACACTTTGGAAAGTTGTGGATAAATGGTGGCTTAATAAATGTGCCTGTAGGTCATGAGGATAAGAAGACAATCTTATAAAAAAGAGAAATATGTAAACCACTGGTAAATGTTGTCATTCTCCGTTTCTTAGCATTTGTTTACTTGAGAGCAAAACCGTTTATTCAGACTTCACATGCATCTCCTTTTCTGCTCTAAATTTAATAGGGGGCATATGAATATATAATAGCTGGCGACTGCCTTCTCAGCTGAAATATGAAACTGCGGATGAAAATATGGCTCTTCCTGTAATATTTTTAGCTCACGGAGTTTGTGCAAATCATTCTGGCCATTCTTCAGGTGACACCACCAGGAGATGCCTAGAGGAACAGCACGGGCCGCCGCTGGCACATCGCACAGGAGGGCGAGGCTAGGATGTTGTTTCAACAGAAGACGGTGCCATCACATGTGGCAATCAGGCGGTCAGCCTGCGAGTCCCATGCCCGAGTGGTCTCTGGACCACATGTGTACCAAATTGTTCACTAGGATGGCATACTGAATGAACACAACTTAAGCCAATAAATCGATATTTCTTTCAACATGTGGTTACACTATGCTCTTAGGAAATAAATGTTGTTTTTAATTTTGTTTCACCTACTTCTGATTAATTACTGTATGAAAACATGTACTTCTGATAATAAAATTATAGTTAGTTGTTTGCATTGAACAATATATGTTGGATTTCTGTGTTAATAGCTTCCTTTTTAGAATACAATTATCTTATCTCTTTGTGCATGGCGCTTGTTGCGGCATAGATGCAACTAGGTTGATTCATAGCTTTATGCGGCACACATAATAATCATACTGCCTACTGAAAGATGGAATATCAATATTGTTCTTTTGTATTTTTTTATCATATACTTGAGTTCTTACTCCTTTTCTTTCCTACAACGAGAGCACAGTTTAAGAATGTTTCACTTTGGGTGATTAACTAATCTATAATTCCTTTTGGTTTAAACTTTCGGTCATATGCATTGTGTATGTGTGTGCTCATATTTCTTCAGTTTTGCAAGTATCGAGAAAGAGGTTTGCTCCCTGTTTTCTGCATAGATAGGTTAATTTACTGCATACTTTTTTGAAAGTGTTAATTTTTTTTACTGTGTGATTAAATATTTGCATGCAATTCTCTCTGTCGCTCTTCCCTATTGGTGCTGTGGCTGAGTGACATATGGATACTGTTATTTGAGTTTGCAGTTCATTTAGTCGCATATATAGATGTCGATACATGCAATTGACACACCATATATGTTAAGAAAGTTGACATTTGCATTAAACATATGAAGAATCTACTTCCCCTGAAAATATCAAGGTGCGTCATGTGACTAACAGATGTCATAGAGAAACTATAGTTTTTCCTCCTTTTTGTGCTAGAAATCTAGGGGAAATTCAGTGACATTTTTCATCGATAAATACATGTATTAAAAGGATCAGGACACACACACAACAAACTTGGAGAAGATAGTTAACAATCGGGAGTAGCACGTGCAGCAGGCATAACCCAGAAAAAAACAAGAGGTTTGCTCTTTGTTCACACTGGATTCTTTTTAGGATGAATGCTCAACTTATGCTTCTAACTATTTTCATTTGTAGATGGTGGTACAAAACATAAGAAACATCTCCCAAAACGCTATTTGCTAGGATCCCAGTCCTAATATCCAGTTCCGCGAATGTTTATAATACTTTTTTTGTTCTGCAAAAGTTTTTAAGGTTATATTTGCAATGTGACGCTGAATAAAATGATCTATCCCAATAATTGCCAACAACAGAAGACGGCGCAGCAAAGCGCGCCAGGTCCATCTAGTTAAGATACCACGGTGCAAGGCAAACGAGAGCAGCAGGATGCAATAGGAAATAAACAACACCACCTCATTTTAGCTGGTATTTTTTCCATTGAATCCAACACATGCAGCAAGCAGGACAACCCGCTCCTCCCGGGCCGCTCGCGCGAGCGGCTCCGGAGGCTCCCCTCCCAACCCTAAAAAACTTCCTCTTTCCTCTCTCCCTGGCCGCTGCCGCCGCCGGCGCCGGTGGTGGCGGCCGCGCCCGGCCGTCGAAGGCGGCGGGTGAGGTCGGCGGCGCGCCCCGACGGGTTCCTCGCGCGCACGGGGGGACGTCTCCAGGGCGGCGCGGGCGGTGTGTGTGCGTGGAGGAGCTCTCCGGCTACGGTGGGGAGGCGCGGAGGAGCGGAGGATCTCGGCGGAGGACGCGGCGGCGGCGGGCGTGCGGTGGAGTTCGGCGCGGGACGGGGGCGGTGACGCGGGTCAGGAGCTTGGTGGCGGCAGCGGCATGGAGTGCGTCCAGGGGAGTCCTGGCGCAGCGGAGGCCGGCCGGCGGCCAAGGCGGAGGACGCGCGTCCTCGTCCCCCCGATGGCGCCGACGAGTAGGAGGGTTTGGAGGTGCAGGGCCCAGATCTGGGTCCTTCTTGGGCCCAATCTGGGTTTCGGGCCGGGTGGCTGTGGGCCTGAGCGCAGGTGACATCTGCTGGTGCCCGGAGGGACGGTGGTGCCTGCTGCTGTCGCGTCGAGGCTGGAGGTGGAGCTCGGAGCGTGTCCTCCTTGGCCATGCCGGGAGCTGGTGGAGCACCTTGGTGAGGCTGCGATGACATAGAGCTGTGGCGGTGGCGGTGTGGACAACAAGATCAGCGGCCCCAATCCGGCGGGCAGCGTGGGCGGTGTGCGGCATCGGACGAAAGTCTAGCCCGCTTTGCCGGTGCAGGCGCCGACGGCGCTCGTGGGCGTCGTTTCCCTCCTTGGAGGCGTCGCTAAGGTATGCCGACACTTACCTGCTTCCGCATGGGTTTGGTGCTGTCTCCGGGCGAAAGCCTAGGTTCGTTGGAACCGACGCATTGGCGGCATTTTGATGTCGTTCCTCTGTTGGGAGCCTTGCGATTGGAGACATGGCCTGTTGATTCTCTTTGCGTTCCTCCGGTGTCCGTCACTGTCCAAGGTTGATCTTCCGGGGCGCTATGTACGACGTCGTCGGAGAGTCCAAGACGACGCCTTTTTTGGAGGCCGACCTAGTCCCGCCATCTTCTCCTTTGATGGTGCGTCGACTTAGGAGAGTTCTCTTGCAGGTGTTGATCTCCGGAGGTATCCGGTGTGGAGCGAGACGCGGCTCTGTGGATCGTCTTTCGATAGGTTCTTTGTGTTGTAGTTGTATCTTTGGTGTTGGCTGGTCTTCGGATTAGCCGGTGTGGAGTTCGTCTGCACTCGTTGTTCGCAGCGAGTTGTAGTCATTTTGTACTAAAATTCTGCCTTCTATAAAGATATGATATACCTTTGGCGTACTCTCGAAAAAAAAAAGAATCCAACACATGCCTGGCTCAGATTTACGCTTTGATGGAATTTTCAGTTCAAACAGAAGCGATTTTGCATACGTGCTTTGTTTATCGGTTCGATCATTGTTGGCAGAATAGACAGACTATGTTGTAGCTAGCCATGCTAATTAAGCATTTGGCAACACCAATCAGTAAAGAGATTATATCTAATCTTAACAGCGATAGGCCTGATGGATCATTTTACTACGGTACCTGTTTATCAGATAGACATTAACATGTTGTGTGACTGAAGATGAAGGGGGGAAAACAGAGACCGCAGTTTGTCTTAAAACCAGCGATGTCAATATATCATGCGTTGACATATCCCCTAACAAGCATATCTCCTACAATCAGGACATCATGCGTTGCAACAATCTCGTTTCTTTTCACTGAGTTTTGCGTGCTGCTTCTTCCCTTTACAGTATTTTACACAAATTTCACTGCCAGGGTCGGGGGGAGGAAACGCCTGGTCGTGGTGGTCGAGTTTCTGTGGAGGGAGAGGGCGGAGGAAACCAGTTTGGCAAGCAGCATGCCCACCTCTTCCACGCAATCCAGCAGGTCGATGCGTTAGTTGCCACTTGCCAGAGCTACACCTGAAGAAGGAGCCGTCAACCTCACATGCACGAAGGGTCAGCTCCACTTGATTGGTACCTGCAGCACCGGCTTGACGTGGCCACGACCACGAAGGGGAATCCGACCTCGCGGGCACAAATGGCCTGCTCCACCTCGACTCCTCCACCAGATAAAGATCAAGTCCATCGCAGATTCGCAGGGGACCAATCCCTAAATCCCCGAAGAATGACGCGTACTGCCAGGAAAGCTTCAGATCGAAACTCTCCACGGATCCGGCATCCTGGCTTCCTCCCAGCGCCACCGACCCGGGCTCGACGCCGCCGCCCTGCTCATCACGCCGGCGAACCCTTGCCGTGCCGTCGCTATTCGCCTTCCGTGGTCGTGGTGCCTGACCTGCTAGGCTGGGTGCAGAGCTCTACTCCCTGACACCATCGCCATTTGGCTTCAAAATCAAGGACACCACCGTGGATAGCATCCAATTCAACTTCAGCAACGGCAGTCGCCAGCGGGAGATGGTGGACGGGGCTGGAGGTGGGGAGCCGGCGCGGGACCGATAGGCTGCAGTGGGTGGAGCTCCATGCGAGGGAGGACGGGGAACGGGGTCTTCGCGGGCCTCTTCGGGCGTGGAGCCGGGCCGCACCGACGAGGAGGAACTGCTGGATCTAGCGCCAGCGAGTTGGAACAGGGGCGCGGAGCCGGGCTTCGCGTCGGTCAACGAGGAGCGGCGGTGTGGCCTCCCATCGGCGCGAACGAAGCGTTATTTTCACTTATCGGTGGCATGTGTTGTAATTTCGATAAAAGCGAAGGGTAAGAAAAAACGGACCAACAAGAAGCTCTTTTGCCTTTATTATTAGGTATAGATTAGAGAATGGTCTTGCGAAAAGTGTTAATGGCACATGAGCTCCAGTGATCCCGCCAGCTGGAGCTCTTCTCAGCCGTTCGCTCAGCACAACTGGCTCATCCATCTTTCCGTAGCCTTGCAGTAGAGAGAAAGCTTCATTGGTGTATACATGCAAGTATATGAGCAGAGCTGATGTATTTCCTGCCGCTGCGCATTTAATGGGCACCACTGACCACGTGCACAACACCTGTGCAACAGCACATACAGAACGTGTCTCCCTGTGTTTATGTGCCCTGTAGCTGGGGTAGCCGGATAGGTGTGCTTGCACATTGAACCCAGCAAGGATATACTTATCATCTCACCACGCGTCTTGGTCGCTCCACCCATGGAATAGAACCACAATAGTGGTTTATTTTACAAGGAACACCACATTTTGCTCTAATTATTTGTATACAACCCATAATCACTAATTAACACAATTGATAGGCAGCAAGTTCAGTTGTCCAACATGGTAATTCCTCTCCATTGTCTCGTCCCTGCTAGGCGGAGGCGACCACCCTGGATACAGTTGGTGGCGCGCCATCGAGAAATCCGCACAACCTACAACGCGAAGAAGTTCATCGGTCCCAGCAAGAATACCCTCGGCCTCCTCGTGCGTGCGGGCTCACCGCCACTAGCATCCATGTTCAAAATGGAAAAGGTTTAAATTTTGCTAAACTGTTCAAATTTTGAAAATGTTTAGATTTTTAAAAATGTTAAGATTTCGAAAAGTATTCAAATTTTGAAAATTTATAAATAAAAAATTCAATTCTTAAAAAAATCAAAATTGTATTCAAATTTTGAAAATTTATAAATAACAAATTAAATTCTTAAAAAAATTAAAATTGCAAAGTTCCAGATTTTACATTTAGATTAGAAACATGTTCACAGTTTAAATTTTGTTCAGATTTTGAAAAGTTCATATTTAAAAAAAAATCAGAATTGAAATATTTCTAGGTTTCAAATTCGTTCAGATTTTAAAAATATTCAGAACATGAAATATTTAGATTTTGAAAAGTTTCTAAATTTTGGAAATATTCATATTTGTTTTTGAAAGTAGTCAAGTATTACAAAATTCATGTTTAAAAAAATGTTCAGATTTTTGAAAATGTTCTTTGCGGAAAAGACATCAACAAGTGGTTCCTCTCTCTAGCAGCATGGCACAAACAGGCGTAAAGTCATCGCTTGGCTATCCGCGGTGATGTAAATATGGCTTAAATTTGCATTGCTTGGCTATCAGCGGTGATGCAAATATGGCTTAAATTTGCATTGCGTAGTCGCACCTTGTGAGTGCTCTAGTCTTTTACGGGCCCACCTGCCAGCGACCCCGTACGCTTTGACTTCTGGGCGGCATGGCAGTACCGGCGGGGCGACATCGCTCCCGTTTTCTGCACACGAAATTAATGGCATCTAGCGTCAGCAATGCGGGTTCCCCAGGCCTTTCCATGGGTGCAAACCTTAATGCGCGCCGCCGTCCCATCAGCTGCCTCCGACGTATATGCCTTGGCGCATCCACCCCGTCACACAACCCTAGCCACCTCCTGAATCTCCAATTCTAGCGCCGCCACCAACCTTATCTCTATCCACCTTCTCCCCACGAGATCCATGGCTGGTCCTAGGGGCGAGGTCACGAACGCGGTCATGTTGGACCTGCACCGCCTGCTCGGTCGATGTTGCCTGCCCACTCACCGCCGCCGGAGTGAAAGCATGACAGTTACTTCGCATTCGTAGTCCACATCACCGAGGACCCGTTTGGTAGAAAACTTCACGGAGTTTCTCGTTGAATGCGAGCCGGCGGCCCTGAACATGTGGGAAGTCAGCCGGCGGCCCGTCGAAGTCCTATTTGACGGGCAAGGCAAGATGTACATCAATGCTGGCTTCGAGGAGTTTGCTCGCGCCCACAGCCTGCAGGTCAGGTGCCAGCTACACTGCCTCTACGAACGCGGTGGCGACATGAGCACGAGGGTGTTCAACGACCCATCATGCCGCATGCACTACCACTGGGCGATGACAACGAGGGGCAGCAGTAGGTTACAGGGTGTTTTTTCTTTGCAGCGAAGATTACGAGTGCCAATTGAAGCCACAAATTAGATTTACTTATTTTACACTATTTAAAAAAATTATATGTCTCAAAACATATGTAATATGTGTTTATCTATCAATAAAAAATACCTACAAAATAAGAAATACGCCAGGCCGCTGGGGGCACTCCAGACGCAAACGATCGATCATGGCCCAACGATCAATTTCGTGTCCGCGGCCCGACAAAAACAGACACACACTATCACTTTTGGTGACTTGACCAAAATGCATCGGACCGCTGAAGATACCCTAACATTAGGAATGTAGTTACTAAATGCGTCGGGCCGCTGAAAATACCCTAACCTCAGGACTTTAGTTACTCTAATCTTATGACCGCAGAGTTGAACTTCAGGGCATCTCCAACGCTGCGACCCAAATCGTGCACGTTGGGCCGTCCGGTTTGGGCCATTTGGGTGGCGGCGCGGACACGCGCACATCGCCCCGCGTCGTGTTCGTTTGGGTCACACGCTGCACCCAACGCGGCGACCCATAAAGCTACCACGTGGCTCTTCTTTCCTGCGCGGCCCTGGGCCATGGCAGGCCTCGATGGGATAGCAGGTGGGAGAACGCGCAAGAAAGTTCCCGCGCGCGCCAAAAGGCCTAGGGCGCGCGCTCGCACCCAAGTTTCCAGCCGAGACCACCGGCTATAAAAGACGACACGCGAGGCCTCGCAGAGCTCACCCGCTCCGCCGCCCTCTCCCCCTCTACCTTCTCCGGCGCCCTCTCCTCCTCCATCGTCGTGTCGCGCAACCTGCATACCACATGGGCGATGCTCTCCCTCGCCGCCCGCGATAGGTTCCCGCGGACGGTGGAGGAGGAGCGGCGGGGCACGCGGTGGGTCACCGACGACGAGGCGATCCGCGTCGCGGCCGAGGGGGCGGCGAAGGAGGCAGAGGACGCGGAGCAGATGGAGGGGGCCGCGGCTGGCTGGTACGAGGCCTACGACTGCTGGTACGAGGCCGCGGAGGAGGGGACCGACCCCGCTGCCGAGAGGAGGCGGATGCCTTTGTGGAAGCCGACGAAGAGGAGGCCGTCCACCACCGCGAGATGGGGAAGCTCAACGCCGCAATCGAGGCGCGTCTCACCAAGCTCACGCGCGAGACCAAGGAGCACGATGCCTCCGTCCGGGCCAGTTGCCACCGTTTAGGCGACCTCATCAGGCGGAAGAACGAGCTCATCGCTCAGGAGGCTGCCCGCCGCCTCCTCCAGATGCCCTCGCCAGACCAGCGCGCCCACGAGGAGGTTGCGGAGGCGGAGCTAGGCCGGCAACAGCGGCAGCATCGCCAGCAGGCGAACAAGGAGGCCCGGGACGCCAGCCGCGTCCGCCTCGAGGCATGGGCCACTGTGCAACGCGCCGCTCGCGCGAACTCGAGTTGTGCGGGAATCGAACCATGATGCCGCAGGAGGCCGAGCGCTCCCGCGCCCAAGCTGCGAGGACGGACAGGAGTAGGGCGTCCGCGGAGAAACGCCAGAGGAAGGCCGCCGCCGGGCCACCCAGCTGGTAAGCTAGGTCGTCGACGTCGAGTCGGCAGCGAGACTTGGGTAGCTAGGCTAGTAGTATGTAGTAGTAATAAAATGTAATATATTTAAATTTAATGAAAAACAGTGTTATGTCCCTATAACACACGAGTCAGGGCAGGACAGGGAGGATGCGAGCGGCTAGCCCTCAATATCCGCGGCCACGCAAACGAGGTTCAGGTTTGGGCCGGATTTGGATCATCCCGGACTCCGTATGCATCTTTTTAGGATAGGTCCGCACAGTAGGCCACGATTTTATCCGAAACGACCATTCGGCCGCACACGTGGGATGGATCGCCGCTTGGAGATAGCCTCAGAACATAGATATAGACGACAGTAGTGCGGGTCAAGTTCCCACAGGCCCCAAAATTCAGAAGGCAGAACTCAAATTTTGAATAGGCCAGCTGGCAGCAGGATATCAAATTGAATATGCCACCGAGCACCGTTGTACACACTATGTGCAGGCATAACATGTGTGCCTGTGTTTCCTGACATGGCTGACTTCAGGGGGACCGCACCGTCTCACCAAAGTTCTGATCGTGGCAGTGTAGTCCAATACAGAACATATGGTATATAGGATTTCCAAGCGTGCGTATTTCCTGCAAACATTTTTGGCACAGCTACCAACACGAAAACCAGCGAATCACAGAGCACCAGCTGGCGGGAGCACTGGTGCTCATGTTCACGAAATCCTCTTCCATGGTCTTGCCCGCATGTACGGATACACAATTATGGGCTCACAGTACTCAACCTAGCTTGAAAGGAGCCACGATTCGGCCATTTTCACTAAGCCTACCCGCTCAGGCACATGGTAAAACAGGGTGGTTGAGGGAGCTTCAGGAACATGTGAGAATGCACGTCTTTTTATACTCCCTCCAATCCATATTATTTGACGCCAATATAGATGTATCTAGATATATTTTAGTTGTAGATACATCTATTTTAGGATCAACTAATATGGATCGGAGGAGTAGATAGAGGAACAACTAAATAAAATAATTCATATAACCGATGAAGAAAAATTCGTCAAAATTACAAAACTGAACTCTTCATAAAAAGAACCCACTAATTTTCTCCTATCTGCCTCCTCAACGATGTCATCAAGAGAAGTGCTTCCTTCTTCGAGATTTTCTTGAAAAATCTTATTATTACGGTCGATCCAAATCAACCAAAGCACCAAGAGGGGACACGCTTGGTCGGCCAAGTGTCAATCACCCGCAGCCACCACTCAAGGAGACCATCCACAGGAGTAGGTGCAAGAGAGGGATGGTCCAATGCCCTCAAGACTTCGAACGAAATGCTCAGATGATCAATTCTCTTAGAGTAATGCAAGTATCAACGTTGGTCAAGCCATGTCAAAGTCTTCTCTCACCTGTCGGACACCGTAATGGTTCCATGCCACTTTCGAGGCAACTCCGGTTGCCATTCTTGGGTTCTCCATCTCGACGTTCCCCAGACATATCTAGGCTTGCCACTATCAGACAACAAGTTACCCGCCAGTACGCTAGACTTCCTCGCTGAGAAAATTGCGGCGTGTATCCCTAGTTGGTGGCTACGAACTCTTGACCCTGGCATCATGCTGACACTCACCACCATCATGCTCTCTGCGCTGCCGTCGTTTGCCATGTCCGCCCTGCCCACCCCGAAGGGCACGCTCGCTCGGATGGACAGACCCCATCGCTCCATGTTCTGGAATGCGTCTACCACCTTCTCCAGTAGAGATTGCTTGGTGTCATGGGAAACTGCTTGCCAGCTACGTTTTGAGAGTTTCCTGGGCCTAATTGATCTTGGGACGTAGAACACATTTCTGCTGCTCAAGACTATCTATCAACTGCTCATGGGCGACAAAAATTCATGGACTGTGTGGATCCGGCAATGGTACTTGCGGGGGGGGGACCTGCATCCCGCGACACCTCTTTGGAGAAGCTTCGCGGATCTCATCCCTCTCCTTAGGCCTATCACCTCCGTGAGAGTGGGGGATGGCAACACAACCTCCTTCGAGATGGATAACTGGACCTCTGCGGTCCCACTTCATGCCACTCTCCCCTTTGCGTTCTCCCACTACCTGGAAGCGGAAGCGATGGTTGCCGCTGGTACGCGCACGGGTGCCGCTGCCCTTGCCCGGCGCGATCGTGTTTCTCCCGCCGCCGTGGCGGACTTCGCCATGCTTGAAGACACCCTTGCTGGAATTTTGGGGCATTTGGCCTTTGGCCCATGGCCCATTATCAAATTCTGAAACTCACATGGCCCATCCCAAAAATCAGTGGAAGCACTAGTGGGGACTGAAGTTTAGTCCCACATTGCTAGTTGGGAGAGAGTTGGAGTGGTATATAAGGTGGGTTGTTCTAGTGCTAGTAAGTGAGTGAGAAGAGAGAGAGCCCTCGCGCACTCCTCCTCCTCCGCCGCCGGTCTCGCCTTGTCACGACGCGTCGCGGGTTGTGGGAATCTCGCCGAGCCGAGCTTATCTTTTTGCTGTTTGGGAAAATTATTTGTGTTATCAATTACGAGTCATTAACGGACGCGTTAATGCAGCCGTTTCGTTCCGTTATTTCTGGATCGTGAACTCGTACGTGGGATGCGCCCCACGACCTTCCTGTACTGCACTATGTAAGCGCGGACGTAAACCCTACCCTGTACCAGACACATACGCGACTACCTGTTTCCAGTTCATTGCGCCAACGCCTTCATCTTCCTCATCCCGTCTGTCGCGTGCACCGACTGTCGGGATAGTAGGCCTCCGGAACCCTGCCTCTCGTGAACCTGTATGGGTGAGGGGCAATCATCTATTTGGGGAGCGCTCAGGCGCGACTACTGGCATCACGACATCGTCATCAAACGACGAGTTCCTCCACACCAACAACTTCTTCCCTGACCTCAGTGACTTCTTCGACAACCTCAACATGGGCGACAACGACGTTGCTGCGAAGTATGTGATCTTGTCGTTTCTCGTTCAGCTTCTGTTAGAGTTTCTCCTTCTAGTTTCCGTGGTAGACGCGATCGGTTTTTCTTGTTTAGATGTGATCTGTTCATCTATCTTACTAGTCTGCACGATTAGTTTATTTGTTGCTTTCATAGTCATGATTTATCATTTACTTGTACGGATTATTTCATATGGATATTTGCTTATATATTCAACAATCCAAAAACCTGATTATAGGCAAATCAATTCAAGTAGCGTTGCTGCCGCTACTCGATCTCCCCTCTTTGATGGTATGCATTACAAGAGGTGGCGCACAAAAGAAGTTCTATGGTTTACAAACCTAGGCTGTTTTAGCGCCACAGATGCTAGACCTGAGGGGCCTCTTTCTGCAGAGGAGCAGGAAAAGTTTGAGAAGGTCGATGCCATGTTTAAGGCGGCCTTGTTCAGCATTCTTGGGGACAACATTGTTGACCCGTACATGGATTTTGACCATGGTAAAGATGTGTGGGATGCGCTCGAGACCAAATTTGGGGTCTCGGACGCTGGCACTGAATTGTATGTCATGAAGCAATACTATGACTACAGGATGACTGATGAGTGCTCCGTGGTTGAGCAGGCTCATGAGATTCAGTCTCTTGCCATGATCGGCGTGGGAACAGCGGCAAGTCCGCAAATGTTATTATTGGCATTGATACTGAGATGAAGGACGTTGGGTATGGTATTTCTCCTACTGTCCTTTCAGTATGTAACTCTCCTGATTGGTGGATAGACACCGGAGCCAATACACATGTATGTTCTGATGTTTCTATGTTTTCTTTTTATCAGGTCGCAAGGACTTCCTCCGTGCTGATGGGAAATGGCTCACGTGCTTCTATTCGTGGTGTTGGTATGGTGATCTGAAGTTTACTTCGGGAAAGACCATCCAGCTGAAGAATGTGCAGCATGTTCCCTCCATTAATAAGAATCTCGTTAGCGGATCGCTTTTATGTCGAGATGGTTTTAAGTTCGTTTTTGAGTCCAATAAAGTTGTAATTTCCAAGTATGGACAATTTGTTGGAAAGGGTTATGTGTGCGGAGGCTTGTTCCGCTTATCTTTGTCAGACTTATGTACTCAAACTATTAATCATGTTTGCAATGATAGTGAGTCCGATATTTGGCATTCACGACTTTGTCATATTAATTTTGGGTGCATGACGCGACTAGCGAATATGAATATAATTCCGAAATTTGCTATTTTCAAGAAATCCAAGTTCCAAGTATGTGTGCAAGCTAAGCAACCACGTAAGTCTCATAAGACTGCGGAGGCAAGAGACTTGGCACCGCTGGAGCTTATACATTCAGATCTTTGTGAAATGAATGGTGAATTGAAAAAAGGAGGAAAAAGATACTTCATGACTTTAATTGATGACTCTACTCGATATTGTAATGTGTACCTCCTGAAATCTGAAGATGAAGCTCTTAATCACTTCAAAATCTTTAAAGCTGAAGCAGAAAACCAACATGATCGAAAGATCAAGCGGCTAAGGTCTGATCGTGGTGGAGAGTATTTTTCCAACGAGTTTGATTCTTTTTGTGCGGAACATGGTATTATCCATGAGAGGACGCCTCCCTACTCACCTCAGTCAAATGGGGTGGCCGAAAGAAAGAACCGTACTCTAACTGATTTGGTTAACGCCATGCTAGATACATCGGGTCTGTCCAAGGCATGGTGGGGGAGGCGATATTGACTACATGTCATGTCCTAAACCGTGTCCCCACAAAGAACAAAACCATTACCCCTTTTGAGGAATGGGAAAGGAAAAGGTTGAAACTCTCTTACCTACGAACTTGGGGCTGTATGGCAAAAGTAAATGTGCCGATACCCAAGAAGCGCAAGCTTGGACCAAAAACCGTGGATTGTGTTCTTCTGGGATATGCATTTCATAGCATTGGCTACAGATTTTTGATAGTAAAATCTGAGGTATCCGACATGCATGTTGGTACAATTATGGAGTCGAATGATGCGACTTTGTTTGAGGACATCTTTCCTATGAAAGAAACGTCTAGCTCATCAATTCATGAGATGCCCAGTTCATCTACTCTGAAATTATTTCCTGAACCTACCATGGCTATAGAACATTTTGATAATCCTGTGGAGAATGACAATGAAGCTCCCAAAAGGAGCAAGAGACAGAGGACTGCACAGTCCTTTGGACATGATTTCATTGTGTACCTCGTGGATGACACTCCCACTTCTATTTCAGAAGCCTATGCATCTCTGGATGCTGACTACTGGAAGGAAGCTGTCCATAGCGAGATGGATTCCATCTTAGCCATTGGAACTTGGGAAATTACTGATCGTCCATATGGGTGCAAATCTGTAGGATGTAAATGGGTGATACGTCCATTTTGCATCACTATTTTATATCATAATTTACTGTTATATTTCATATTTAGAGATGATACTTATGTTATTTCACCTATTTTGCATGTTTCATGATTATTGGAGAATTACTCACCGGAGTCAGAATTCTGCTGAAAAAAGCACCGTCAGGATACAATATTTCTGAAGATCAACAATTGACGGAAAATATACCGAAGCTTCTATTTTTCCAGATGACGGAGCCAGCCAAAAGGGGAGGCCGAGGAGGGCCGCCATGGGCCCTCCCCATGGGCCGGCGCGGCCACGTGGGGAGGGGGCCCACGACCCCCTCGGCCATCGCCCTTTCTCGTACTTCATCTCCCAGAAACTCTAAGGTGCGGGGGAACATCGAGGATAGTCATCGCCGCCTCCTCGAGTCGGAAAACACCAGAGAGAAAAGAGCTCTCCGGCAGGCAGAAATCTGTCGGGGAAATTCCCTCCCGGAGGGGGAAATCGTCGCCATCGTCACCGTCATCGAGCTGGACTTCATTGGGATCATCATCATCATCATCTCCACCACCGACACCGTCATCTCCACCGCTGCACCTCGTCTCCGATGTAACATCTAGGGTTGAATCTTGAGTATTTCATAGGGGAAACTCTCCCGGTGTTGATTACTCCTTGTTATTGATGCTATTGAGTGAAACCGTTGAATCAAGGTTTATGTTCAGATTGTTATCCATCATCATATCACCTCTGATCATGTTCCATATGATGTCTTCTGAGTAGTTCGTTTAGTTCTTGAGGACATGGGTGAAGTCTAAATGTTAGTAGTGAACTATGTTGAGTAATATTTAATGGTTTGATATTTAAGTTGTGGTGTTATTCTTCTAGTGGTTTCATGTGAACGCCGACTACATGACACTTCACCTTTATGGGCCTAGGGGAATGCATCTTGTATTCCTTTGCTAATTGTGGGGTTGCCGGAGTGACAAGCAACTCTGAACCCCGTTGGTATATCGATGCATGAGGGATAGCGGTGGTCTCGTAGTTTAAGGTCGTGGTTAGATTTATCTTAATTACTTTCTTGTATTTGCGGATGCTTGCAAGGGGTTTAATCACAAGTATGTATTAGTCCTAGGAAGGGCGGTGCATTAGCATAGGTTCACCCACACAACACTTATCAAAACAATGAAGGTTAATCAACTATATGAAGCGAAAGCACTAGACTAAATTCCCGTGTGTCCTCAAGAACGTTTGGTCATCATAAGTAAACAAACCGGCTTGTCCTTTGTGCTAAAAAGGATTGGGCCACTTGCTGCAATTATTATTCTCGCATTTTACTTACTTGTATTTTATTTATCTGCTACATCAAAACCTCCTAAAAACTTGTCTATGAGCATTTACAGTGAATCCTTCAACGAAACTGCTTGTCAACACCTTCTGCTCCTCGTTGGGTTCGACACTCTTATTTATCGGAAGTACTACGATACACCCCCTATACTTGTGGGTCATGAATGGGTGTTCAAGAAAAAGCTTAGGCCTGATGGTACTATTGAAATGTACAAGGCACGTCTTGTGGCCAAGGATTATACCCGTAAAAGAAGGTGAAGATTTTTTTGATACATACTCACCTGTTGCCATACTGACCACCATTCGAGTGCTACTATCCTTGGCTGCCTCACATGGTCTTCTCGTTCATCAAATGGATGTTAAGACTGCTTTCCTAAATGGAGAGCTTGAAGAGGAAATTTATATGGAGCAGCCTGATGGATTTGTAGTAGATGGTCAAGAAGGAAAGGTGTGTAAATTACTGAAGTCTTTGTATGGGCTTAAGCAAGCACCTAAGAAGTGGCATGAGAAGTTTGAAAGAACTTTAACCGCTGAAGGCTTTTGTGGTGACCCTGCATACCACTGCATGTTGTAGTATGCCAGTCGTTGATATAACATTCGCGAAGTACCATTCCGCAAATATCACATCCCTCAGAGTAGTACAACAGAACATAGCAAGGTCCATAACTCATTCACATATTATTACAATACATATACACAAGTCGTCTCGGAGCTCCTCTTGGGTCCTAAGAGGATATCTCCTGGGTTCGAGGTGAACCCAACTTAACTTACAATACCATTGTCTCATTAAACAAACATTTATTTAATCGAGCAGCAACATGGTAAGAGTTTGTGCTGCTCGGCTACTACTACTCCTCAGATATCTCTAGGCTTGTTCTTCTCCGGAAGCCTCCCCGGATCCGTAGACGATGATGTAGTCTACGCCTTCAACTCCTCCTGAGAGGTCAGGTGCATCATAGCCGATAACCTCGGCTCCTTCATTGTTGTCGTAGTCCTCCTCCGGACGGTTCAGACAATCTAAGCATGGGATTTAAGAGTGGTATGAGTACGAGCGTACTCAACAAGTTCATTATAGATAAGAGGTGTTTAATGCACTAGCTACGATATTAGACCAGAAAGTCTAATACCAATGCAAGTTTTGATAAACATTTCTTCAAGAGATTGCTTTTATTTCAAAGAGCTATGTCCGTCAGCCTTCACCGGTTTACTAGAACTTCATGGAGCTCCTTTCCGCCGCGTTCGCAGTTCCTCAATCCCGGAACAGGGAGTGACAGGTCACAGTTCTTTACACTCTGCAGAGGTGTGTTGCTTTACCCATAAGAGATCTTAACCTTGGTGCCAACCGGGCAGCTTTCCCGTCCACACTTCCTTCGGTGTGAGGCCCGGTATAAGGTCTAGCCAATCATGTTCCTCCGCTACCTCGAACACCCACCCTTTTGTAAGATTGTCCTCCCCTATATCCATGATGAGACCGTTCCGGGCATTCATATGCCTTCCCCTATCATCATGGATAGACCGTTCCGGACACCTTACAATCCCTCATAGACCGCAATACCGTGGGGACTTAAGGCTTCCCCAGCCTACCGCTTGTTCTTCGAACGACAAGTGTCTACGGACTGTGCCGTGGGGACTTAAGGCTTCCCCACCCTACCGCTTGCCGCCGACAGATACAAGTGTCTACGGTAAAACGCATCCATTGATGAACGAGAGGTGGAAACACTTTTGACTATTCCGTCCCACTCCGGATCTTATGGTTAACACGGGTATTACGGCACAAGAATCACTCGGCGACATTTGTTGTTTAACCTAGATGGATATAAACCCGTGCAATGGAACCTCCACCATATCAACACAATCCATGGTTCCATTGCCCACCACATAGTCATATTCATAGTTATGAAAGTAGTGGTTTTGATTTTTATGCAATAGTGATAACCATAATACTTTGCAAGTAATTTGATAGAAATACTCAAATGACATGAGCAAGTGATGAACTTGCTTGAACACTGCAAAGTTCTGCAGTTGGAAGGTGTGGACTGACCCTTGTCCTCTTGTTCTGAAAAATAGCATCATTGTCCGATAAGGGCAATGGTTAAAGAAGCAATAATGCATGATTCCGAGTTTTAGGGTTTGTTCCCCCCTTCCGATGTCGTTGTTATTTTATGAGAGGTTAAATACTAAGAACATCTTAGGGATACTTGATTTAGGATAAATACAACCTTGAAATGTTGTCAAGGTGTTTTGAAGTCCAAAGGCATTAATGGACTTATTTTTATTATTGGAAATTATATGTGTGATTTAAATGATTATTTAAATCCTCAAATTAAGACTCATTTTTAATTGTCTTCAAAAATTCTCTTTGATAATTTATTTAGATAGAGAATTTTATGTTGATCTATTTTCATATTTTTAATTATTTTTTTAGAGCTATTAATAATTTTCTATGATTATTCAAAGTTTCTGCATTTTTTTGTAATTTAGGAAATGACCTAAATGCCCTTGGGCCCCACCTGTCAGGGTGGCCCAACGGGTTAGGTCGCACCCGAGCCACCCTTTGGCTCGGTCGGCCCATTCTTCCTCTCCCCTCTCCTCGCGCGACTGAACCCTAACCCTAACCTGTTCTGGCGACCTGCGTCGCCTCCGCCGTCGCCGCTCGATTCCGGCGAGATTCGCCGGACTTGGCCCCCGCCATGGAGCGCAAACAACGCGCCACACGACGGCGGTCAATCCTATCCGCGTCGATCTGACGCGGGCGACCTGCTCGCTCACGGTCTCGTCCTCGTCCTGGTGCTAGGGTTACGGGATCCGCTCGATCCCGCCGTTCCTGGCGCTCCTGGTGCTTGGACTCCGCCCTGGCTTCGCCGCCGTGGTGCGGTGATGCCGTGGTGCCGCCATGGCCTGGCTGGGCTTGGCGCCGCCGCGCTCTGGCGTGTGCCGCCATGGCCGCCATGGCTGTTCCTATCAGCTCGACCCCGGGTATGTGCGCCTCCCTCTCTCTCTCTCTCTCTCTCTTTCTACCGTCCTTCTTCTCCATCCTCTAGCTCTGGCCACGGCTACTCCACCTCGTGGAGATGCCTGCCGGGCTGCTGCGCCTAGCTAGCTGTGCTTGCTGTTGCGATGCTTGCTGTTGCTGTGCGCATGCTGTTGCTATTGCTATCTCTGTGTAAGAATTTCTAGCCTAAGCACTTGCTGTGCTAGTACTGCTTGCTTAATTCCACTCCTGTGCCTTTGTTCTTGTTGAGAATCCTGCCAGATCCTCAAGTGTGTTCATTTGAATTGCCATGGCTTGATTATAGTGTATAGTTCTTGCATAATTACAAGTGCCTGAGCTACTGTGGCTAATTCTTGTGCTCAAATTCATGAGCATGCTCATCTGAGCATTGGTGTTGACTTGCTGGTATGATTAAAGGATGAGCACTAAGTGGTTTATTTGTTTATTATGATCCAGTGGTTCATCAAACCTTTGATGTGCTTCCGGATACAATTATAAGGTCATTGATTGATTATCCGTGATGCAATTCCTTAAGTAATGTGTCCGGTTATTTCACATGGTCAAGATAATGCTAGAATTGGGTTCTAGCATGCTTTATCAAGCTCGGTGATCCAGATGATCAACAGCTGCTTGATCAATGCTTGCTTTATTTACTGGCTATGTCTGTCTGGCTTATTCTGGTGACTGTGCATCACCAGGCCTTGTGCTGGTGTGTGCTGTGGTTGGCTCAAGCAATTGCTGTTGCTTCAGTGATCAGTTAGATCATGAGTAAGTGTTCCGATGCATCGGTGATCTATCTCTTTCATTTATCTGTAAAGCTTATCCTTGTTTATTGGATAAATGAGATGAACTGCTTGCAGTGATGACTCTTATAATTTGTTTAATTGAGCTAGAGGGATGCAAGATTAGTTGGGGACCTTAGCTCCACTTTGAACCCATTCTGGGTGATGATAATTGTGCTTGGCTTGATGGTTTGGTTGTTTTAGGGTTTGAGGTGACCCTGGCAGTAGTCATAGGCTGCCCCAGGGTAGCTCCCCTCTTGTTGGCTTGCTGTGGCTCACCAAATGCTTTCTGGGTGATCCATTTATTGGATTGCCAGTAGCTCTTGATGTTGAAATCAAAATAGACAATGATTTGTCCAAGTCTGATGGCCTGAATAGCTATAGGTGCTAAGTGTGTGGGCTAGGCTAGGCTAGGACTTCATCTTTTGCTGGATTTCTTCAGTTATGCACTGTTTTGCATGACTGATGTTCCCATAGGCTGATTTCCTAGAGTCTTTACCCATATTTGCTTGCACCACTTGGCTTTGTAGCCAGATGATGACACAAACAGGGTTTTCTACCCTTACGTGCTCTCGTGATGCATTGTATGCTTATTTATGAGCAAAACTTGGTTTTGCTCAGAGTTGATTTGGTTTATACCTCACTCCAGGCTCCTAGATAGTTTGTTGGTGTAGAGGATTCAGCTGTTGGTTGAGTTCTTGGCTTGCCCTGCTCCTCCTTGCAAGCTTGATCTCTTGGTTTATTTTCTGGTGAGTGGAAATAGATGCAACAGCTCTAGCTGTTCATCTGTTCTTGATGTTCTTGGTTGTTCTTGAGGCCTGGTAACTTACCCTGCTGCTGTCGATGAATGATCTAAGGTTCACTGTTGGAGAAGCTTTTATATGATCTCCCTCTCCTTCTTGCGGTCGACAACACAGCCTAGCAACCTGCTGGTGACTCACCAGCAGTGTGTGTGTGGTGTGCTGCATGCACACTGCTGTGTGAGCAGCCAAGCTGTGTGTGTGTGTGCAAATTCATGGTACCTGGCTTGTGTTTTGGCTGTGAGATGATCAGCTTGGCAGAGCTGATCCATATCTACTCAATTTCATTATTCTTCTAACCTGCCAAGTGGTTTTACCACTTGGCATAACTTCTCTTTTATTGTGATTATGTGCAGGGACAATCTGTGGCTCCATTGATCATGAAGATCATCAAGTTAATGGAGTTTAGCTTGTAGTGTTTAGGATAGGTCCTTGATTTGTAATTTTCCTTTTCTTTTCTTTTTCTATTTTTGTCCATTTATGTAATGTGTTGTAATTCATTTATTTCCATTATGAATAATGTAAAGACAATGTATCTTGTGTGTTATTCAATAAAGCTCCAATTTTTCTCTATTGAGCTTTATATATTAATTGTTCTATTTATATCTTAATTATTAAAGATTGTTTATTAAATTATCTCAAGTTTGAATTATGAGATAATAACTTGATGTTTGAATTTGAAATTCAAATTCAAATTTGGTTTGAGCTTGATCAACCATCTTAACTTAGAATTCAATCATGCAACTTAAATTGGTGATTCAAACTCTCCCCTCTCAACTCAAAACCCTAATCTAGTTAAGTGAGATGCAAGTTTGTCGCACCCTCGAAACCCTAACCTCGTAAGGTGTCGAGAGAGAAACTTGTTCCCCTTCGATGCAGCTTTTTGTTTAAAAGCGCGAAATTTCCCCAGAATTTGCTATGCAATGCACATCCCTTTCTAAAATCTACCCCTCGATCGTCTCTAAACCTCGGGACATTACAGCCTTTCCCCTTAAAGAAAACTTCGTCCCGAAGTTGTGGTTGTAATACCCGAACAGCTCGGGGTATGTTTTCCTCAGGTCTTCCTCTTTTTCCCGGGTGGCTTCCCTCTCGGGATGATGCTTCCATTGTATCTTGCAATACTTGATCGCCTTATTTCTGAGTTGTTTCCAGCTCTCCTCAAGAATCTTGGCTGGCTTCTCGATATATGTTAAGTCTGGTTGTAATTCCAGCTCATCATGTGATATTGGTTCATCTGGGGTCTTCAAACACTTTCTGAGTTGTGACACATGGAATACATTATGAACTTGTGCTAACCTTCCAGGTAGATCCAATTCAAAGGCTAAACCTCGATTCTGACTCAGTATCTTGAAGGGTCCTATGTATCTAGGGCTCAACTTTCCTTTTACTCCGAATCTCTGAAGTCCTTTCATCGGGCTTACCTTAAGATATACCATGTCTCCAACTTGTGGCTCCCAAGTTCTCCTCTTTTGATCGGCATAACTCTTTTGTCGACTTTGGGCTATCTTGAGCTCTGTCTCTCGATAATGTCAATGATTTGTTGTTTTTCCTTGACATAATCAGGATTGAACTCTTTGCTTGCTCCAGCTTCATACCAACATATCGGTGATCTGCACTTTCTTCCATAGAGAGCTTCGAATGGTGCCATCTTGATGCTGCTTTGATAGCTATTATTGTATGAAAACTCTGCTAGTGACAAGTGTTCCTCCCATGATCCTCCGAAGTCTAGGGCACAAGCCCTAAGCATATCCTCTAAGATCTGGTTGGTTCTCTCGGTTTGTCCACCTGTCTGTGGATGATAGGCGGTACTATAGTCTAACTTGGATCCTAAAGCTTCGTGAAGTTGCTTCCAGAATGCTGATGTGAACACGGATCCTCGATCCGATACTATCTTCTTAGGTACTCCATGCTTACTCACGATCTTCTTGATGTAAAGATCAATGAGTTTCTCTCCTTTGTCCTGCTGATTTACCGCTAAGACGTGGGCGCTCTTCGTCAACCGGTCCACGATTACCCATATCATGTCCTTCTTTTTATTAGTCATGGGTAGTCCGGTGATGAAATCCATCCCTATTTCTTCCCATTTCCACTCTGGAATAGGTAAAGGTTGTAGCTTCCCTGCCGGACTCTGGTGTTCCGCCTTCACTCTCTGGCAGGTATGGCATTCTGCCACATATTGTGCTATCTCCCTATTCATGTTATTTCACCAGAATAGTTCTTTTAGGTCCATGTACATCTTTGTACTTCCCGGATGTATGGAATATGGGGTTTGATGAGCTTCTCGGAGTATTACTTCCTTAATTTCAGCAATATCCGGAACGCAAATTCTTTTCTGGAACCATAATGATCCAGATTCTCCACGATGAAATTCTGAGGGTCTTCCCTCATCTATTCTTCTCATCTCCTCCACTATGAATGGATCGTCCAGTTGACCCATCATTATCTCATTCTTCAGGTTGACATTCAACTCATCGGCTACTTGCAACGCCGATAATCCTTCATGGGCTTCCTTCTCCCAAAGTTGTATTTGGGCTTGGCTTATTTCCTTCCTCAACTCCGGTGATATTTCTTGTTCCACTCCTCCGGTACTCTTTCTACTCAGGGCGTCTGCTACAACATTAGCCTTCCCTGGTGTGTAATTGATTGTCAGATCATAATCCTTAATCAATTCTAGCCATCTTTTCTGTCTCATGTTGAGTTCCTTCTGAGTGAAGAAATATTTGAGGCTTTTATGATCTGTATAGAGCTCACACTTAGCTCCATAGAGAAAATGTCTCCAGGTTTTGAGTGCAAATACGACTGCTGCTAATTCCAAGTCATGTGTTGGATAGTTTACTTCATGAGGTCTGAGTTGCCTTGATCCATAGGATATCACTTTTCGATCTTGCATGAGCACGCAACCCAATCCATGTTTGGATGCGTCACAATACACGGTGTAATCCTTACCAACTTCCGGAACTGCTAACACCGGTGCTGTGGTGAGTTTCTCTTCGAGTTTGAAAACTCTTCTCACACTCCTCCGACCACACGAATGGTGTGTTCTTTCTTAACAGCTTTGTCATTGGTCCTCGCTATCTTGGAGAATCCTTCAATGAATCTCCGATAATATCCTCGCCATTCCTAGGAATCCTCGGATCTCCTTGACAGCCTTGGGTGCTTCCCATTCTAGAACTCGCTGCTACCTTACTCGGGTTAACAGACTATTCCATCTTTACTAATGACGTGACCAAGAAATTCCACTTGATCTAGCCAAAATTCACACTTACTAAGTTTGGCATAGAGTTGATGTTCCCTTAGTGTTTGCAACACTAACCTCAAATGTTCGGCATGTTCCGCCTTGTTCTTGGAATATATCAAGATATCATCGATGAATACGATGACAAACTTGTCTAGATATGGCATGAAGATCTTATTCATGAGATTCATGAATATTGCTGGGGCATTGGTTAATCCAAAAGGTACTACAAGGTATTCATGATGTCCGTACCTCGAAACAAAGGCTGTTTTCGGAACGTCTTCCTTCTTGATCTTAATCTGGTGATAACCGGATCTTAGATCAATCTTGGAAAAGACTCCCGCGCCTCTAACTTGATCAAATAGATCTTGTATTCTTGGAAGTGGATACTTGTTCTTGATTGTGACGTTGTTGAGATTCCTCGTAGTCTCCGCACATCCTTCTTCCTCCATCTCTTTTATCCACGAAGATCACAGGTGATCCCCATGGTGAAACACTCTCTTGAATGAATCCCTTTTGTTCCAAGTCATCCAATTGCTCCTTAAGCTCTTTCAACTCCTTAGGCCCCATCTTATATGGTGCTTTGGCAATCGGTGCTGTTCTCGGAATTAGGTCGATAGTGAATTCTATCTCCCTATCTGGTGGCATACCAGGTAATTCTGCAGGAAACACATCCTGGAATTCATTTACTACAGGTATATCTTCTAACTTCACCTCCTTCATGCTATTCAGCTGTAGCTCAACTTCAATCTGTGTATGTTTGTCGCCTTGGTAGATCATTCTACTTCCATCGGGACTTTTCAACGATACCGTCTTGCTTACACAGTCGATCAATGCTCCATTAGCTTCTAACCAGTTCATACCAAGAATGACATCAATGTCCTTCATCGGTAAAATGAACAGGTCCGCGTCAAACGCGCACTTATTGATCATAATGACTTGTTTTTGTTTGGCATGGGTTACAACTATCGTTCCCCCGCGTAAAGTATGGTTATGGGTGT
This sequence comes from Lolium rigidum, assembly GCF_022539505.1. Taxonomy (NCBI): domain Eukaryota; kingdom Viridiplantae; phylum Streptophyta; class Magnoliopsida; order Poales; family Poaceae; genus Lolium; species Lolium rigidum. Next base: position 128,096,048 of record NC_061510.1, read on the forward strand.
ATCTAACTTAGTGCAACTAATCCCATGTTTGATGATGAATTGTTGAGAAATGAATGATGTAGTTGCACCAGTATCAAAAAGTACTTTGCCGGGATGAGTGAGGATCCGGAGCGTACCTATCACCGCCTGGTCGGAGTTGACCACCTCCTCCAGACCGGTACGAGCTCAGCTTGCCGAAGGGCTTCTTATTCTTCCAGCTTCCCTCCGGTGTTTCCTCGATTTCCTCCTCCTCCAGATTGACCTCCTCCACTATTCTTCTTGGGGCAGTCTTTCAGCATGTGCCCCTCCTGGCGACAACCAAAGCATATAATCCTTGGTTTCTTGCAATCCCTGGCAAAATGCCCTGGAAGTCCACAGCTCCTGCAAACGCTTTGATTTGCAGTCTGGAATGCCTGATTCTTCCTACTACCATAGTAGTTGCTGTTGTTGTTGTTGTTGTTGTTGTTGTTGTTGTATCTGGGCTTGAAACTCAAGCTGGTGTTAGGCTTGTTACTAACAAACCTCTTCGGCTCATACTTGGCCTTCTTCCTCTTTTCTTCTTGCAGTTGTTTGAAGTCATCTTCAAGAGTGATGGCTGCATCCACCAACTCTTGGAATTCCGTTGCTCTCATCATCCGCAGCTGTACCTTGAACTGGGGACTTAACCCCCTCAGAAATCTTTTCTTCTTCTTGTCCTCGGTATTAACTTCCTCAACCGCGTACCTGGACAGCTTGGAAAACTCCCTGACATAGGTCAGGATTGCCTTGTCCTTCTGCTCGAGACTCTCGAACTCTCGACGCTTCAGTTCCACAATACTTTCAGGGACATTGGATTCCCTGAACTTCCTTGCGAACTCCTCCCAGGTAAATACCTTTCCTGCCGGATACACGGCTACAATGTTGTCCCACCATGATGCGGCAGGTCCACATAGCAGATGGGTAGCATATCGGACCTTCTCTTGGTCATTGCATCCAACAGTGTTGAGCTTACGCTCCGTATCCATCAGCCAATCTTCCGCGTCCATAGGCTCTGGCGCGTATGCGAAAGATATCGGCTTGGTGTTTTGGAAGTCTGCTAATGAGACTCCCTGGTTCTCGGGTCTCTCCACCCTATTCTCGCTGCATCGGATCCTCGAAGGAATTTGTTCTCGCAGCTCCGAGTGTTACACGCTGCCTCTCTTCCGCCGCGTTGCATGTACTCGGATAAAGTTCTCGCTCGAGTCATGGGTGGTGGTGGTGGTGGAAACCGATCTCTGGCTGCACCCTCAGCCTCTTCCTTTTCTTTTGCTTCGCGCTCCATGCGCCGTGCTTCGATCTCGTTTCCTAACGTTCCCGACATAATCCCCCTAGTTCTCGCAACACAAGATGATACTCATAATTACTCCATGCGCAAGTTTTCCGAGCTCAACTTTGTGCACAGTAACTAGTCACGCAATGGAAATCAAGAAGCAAATCCAAATCATACAAAACATATACCATATATTTACATACATAAGTGGTCTTATTACATAACTCAAGTCGATGTGAGTATGCAAACTCACTTATTAAAGTATATGTACAAATTTATACAAATATTACAAACTATAATACACGTGGTACTTGTGTATTATAGCCACGCCTCCCTTGGTGGTCTTCTAATCGGTCTTCACTCCCGGTACATTCCGAGCTTCCATCCGGTCGAACGTGTCGTCCTCCCGATAGACCCTGGAACATAAGGTCTCCCCGTTGGCTTGTAATCCGAGTCGGATGATGATCCTAAGGAGAAATCAGTGTTCATAAACTGATCGTTGAGTGCATCATAATCCACCCATCGGGTGTACTCTCCTATAGCCCCACCATAAGGGTTACCAAAACCCATACCCGACTCAACCTGTGTCGGATATCCTCCATCCACTCCTTCATTACTAGGATAGCTCTGGTTCTGGGTTGTTGCGTCATCATTCATCTCTCCATCATAATACTCAGTAGTACTATGAGTTCCCGTATCATCTCCCCAACGCCAACCCCTGGAATTCTCGATTGGAGTCTCGGAACGCTGATTGTTTCCGGATTCCTCGCCGCCTTCGTATCCCCATAGGAACTACCCGGATAGTTCCCGTGTGTAACAGGTGTAGGTTCACGTGCAAGTGGATCAAAACTTGATGTAGTCACCAGCTGAATAAACTGGTGTGTGTACCACATTCTCCATAGGTTCTTTGCCCCTACTCTCCTCCTTGGGTTCAGTGAACTCCTCAAGCATCGTATCAATAGCTCCTATCAGATGATGATTCAACTGAAAGAGTAATGATATGAAGTTACGGCTGTTATCCATGTATTTGGCTGCTTCGGCTGGTTTACTTTTGGCATATTTGAAATGATTCAGCATGGGATCATTATCTTCCCCCATATGAGGAATATGGGTGAATTCGGAACCCATAAGCGCTTTCGTCTTATGCTCCCGAATGTCGGTTATGGCTCTCATAACAGCTATATGGTAGGCTGTATTGGTTGTCCTTGCTTCCCCAGCTGGCATGACTACGCTCATTCCCAAAGATTCGGGAAGTCGCAGTCCTACTCTGCACTTGGCCAACACCGGACCATCATAAAACATGTACTTCTTTACTGGGAATCCGGGGATCGCACCCAAATTCTAGTAACATGGCTCGTAGGATATCTGCCAGTCCTCCTTGGTACTCGTTCAGTGTGGAATCCATAACTTTCACGTTTCTTCCTGGTCGTGAACTTGCCATGTTGGCTGTAGAAATAGAAAGATTATGAGATAAGTAAGTATGCATCATAATAGAGATAATAAAGAATTATCGCACTAAAAGATATGGTTGTTGTATTCTCAATTGAATATACACCATATTTTTAGAGAACTCTTTACTAATCCTATTTGACTCCTAACGTTTTAGTCCCATTTACTAGGTTCCAACCTAAGGTCAAAGCTTTTGCTCGATACCAACCGTGGTGACCCCGCATACCACTCGCATGTTGTAGTATGCCAGTCGTTGATATAACATTCGCGAAGTACCATTCCGCAAATATCACATCCCTCAGAGTAGTACAACAGAACATAGCAAGGTCCATAACTCATTCACATATTATTACAATACATATACACAAGTCGTCTCGGAGCTCCTCTTGGGTCCTAAGAGGATATCTCCCGGGTTCGAGGTGAACCCAACTTAACTTACAATACCATTGTCTCATTAAACAAACATTTATTTAATCGAGCAAGCAACATGGTAAGAGTTTGTGCTGCTCGGCTACTACTACTCCTCAGATATCTCTAGGCTTGTTCTTCTCCGAAGCCTCCCCGGATCCGTAGACGATGATGTAGTCTACGCCTTCAACTCCTCCTGAGAGGTCAGGTGCATCATAGCCGATAACCTCGGCTCCTTCATTGTTGTCGTAGTCCTCCTCCAGACGGTTCATACAATCTAAGCATGGGATTTAAGAGTGGTATGAGTACGAGCGTACTCAACAAGTTCATTATAGATAAGAGGTGTTTAATGCACTAGCTACGATATTAGACCAGAAAGTCTAATACCAATGCAAGTTTTGATAAACATTTCTTCAAGAGATTGCTTTTATTTCAAAGAGCTATGTCCGTCAGCCTTCACCGGTTTACTAGAACTTCATGGAGCTCCTTTCCGGCCGCGTTCGCAGCTTCCTCAATCCCGGAACAGGGAGTGACAGTCACAGTTCTTTACACTCTGCAGAGGTGTGTTGCTTTACCCATAAGAGATCTTAACCTTGGTGCCAACCGGGCAGCTTTCCCGTCCACACTTCCTTCGGTGTGAGGCCCGGTATAAGGTCTAGCCAATCATGTTCCTCCGCTACCTCGAACACCCACCCTTTTGTAAGATTGTCCTCCCCTATATCCATGATGAGACCGTTCCGGGCATTCATATGCCTTCCCCTATCATCATGGATAGACCGTTCCGGACACCTTACAATCCCTCATAGACCGCAATACCGTGGGGACTTAAGGCTTCCCGACCCTACCGCTTGTTCTTCGAACGACAAGTGTCTACGGACTGTGCCGTGGGGACTTAGAGGCTTCCCCAGCCTACCGCTTGCCGCCGACAGATACAAGTGTCTACGGTAAAACGCATCCGTTGATGAACGAGAGGTGGAAACACTTTTGACTATTCCGTCCCACTCCGGATCTTATGGTTAACACGGGTATTACGGCACAAGAATCACTGGCGACATTTGTTGTTTAACCTAGATGGATATAAACCCGTGCAATGGAACCTCCACCATATCAACACAATCCATGGTTCCATTGCCCACCACATAGTCATATTCATAGTTATGAAAGTAGTGGTTTTGATTTTTATGCAATAGTGATAACCATAATACTTTGCAAGTAATTTGATAGAAATACTCAAATGACATGAGCAAGTGATGAACTTGCTTGAACACTGCAAAGTTCTGCAGTTGGAAGGTGTGGACTGACCCTTGTCCTCTTGTTCTGAAAAATAGCATCATTGTCCGATAAGGGCAATGGTTAAAGAAGCAATAATGCATGATTCCAGTTTTAGGGTTTGTTTCCCCCTTCCGATGTCGTTGTTATTTTATGAGAGGTTAAATACTAAGAACATCTTAGGGATACTTGATTTAGGATAAATACAACCTTGAAATGTTGTCAAGGTGTTTTGAAGTCCAAAGGCATTAATGGACTTATTTTTATTATTGGAAATTATATGTGTGATTTAAATGATTATTTAAATCCTCAAATTAAGACTCATTTTTAATTGTCTTCAAAATTCTCTTTGATAATTTATTTAGATAGAGAATTTTATGTTGATCTATTTTCATATTTTTAATTATTTTTTTTAGAGCTATTAATAATTTTCTATGATTATTCAAAGTTTCTGCATTTTTTTGTAATTTAGGAAATGACCTAAATGCCCTTGGGCCCCACCTGTCAGGGTGGCCCAACGGGTTAGGTTGCACCCGAGCCACCCTTTGGCTCGGTCGGCCCATTCTTCCTCTCCCCTCTCCTCGCGCGACCGAACCCTAACCCTAACCTCGTTCGGCGACCTGCGTCGCCGCTCCGCCGTCGCCGCTCGATTCCGGCGAGATTCGCCGGACTTGGCCCCCGCCATGGAGCGCAAACAACGCGCCACACGACGGCGGTCAATCCTATCCGCGTCGATCTGACGCGGGCGACCTGCTGCTCACGGTCTCGTCCTCGTCTGGTGCTAGGGTTACGGGATCCGCTCGATCCCGCCGTTCCTGGCGCTCCTGGTGCTTGGACTCCGCCCTGGCTTCGCCGCCGTGGTGCGGTGATGCCGTGGTGCCGCCATGGCCTGGCTGGGCTTGGCGCCGCCGCGCTCTGGCGTGTGCCGCCATGGCCGCCATGGCCGTGCCTATCAGCTCGACCCCGGGTATGTGCGCCTCCCTCTCTCTCTCTCTCTCTTTCTACCGTCCTTCTTCTCCATCCTCTAGCTCTGGCCACGGCTACTCCACCTCGTGGAGATGCCTGCCGGGCTGCTGCGCCTAGCTAGCTGTGCTTGCTGTTGCGATGCTTGCTGTTGCTGTGCGCATGCTGTTGCTATTGCTATCTCTCGTGTAAGAATTTCTAGCCTAAGCACTTGCTGTGCTAGTACTGCTTGCTTAATTCCACTCCTGTGCCTTTGTTCTTGTTGAGAATCCTGCCAGATCCTCAAGTGTGTTCATTTGAATTACCATGGCTTGATTATAGTGTATAGTTCTTGCATAATTACAAGTGCCTGAGCTACTGTGGCTAATTCTTGTGCTCAAATTCATGAGCATGCTCATCTGAGCATTGCTGTTGACTTGCTGGTATGATTAAAGGATGAGCACTAAGTGGTTTATTTGTTTATTATGATCCAGTGGTTCATCAAACCTTTGATGTGCTTCTGGATACAATTATAAGGTCATTGATTGATTATCTGTGATGCAATTCCTTAAGTAATGTGTCTGGTTATTTCATATGGTCAAGATAATGCTAGAATTGGGTTCTAGCATGCTTTATCAAGCTCTGGTGATCCAGTGATCAACAGCTGCTTGATCAATGCTTGCTTTATTTACTGGCTATGTCTGTCTGGCTTATTCTGTGATCGTGCATCACCAGGCCTTGTGCCTGGTGTGTGCTCGTGGTTGGCTCAAGCAATTGTTGTTGCTTCGGTGATCGGTTAGATCATGAGTAAGTGTTCCAGCTATCGGTGATCTATCTCTTTCATTTATCTGTAAAGCTTATCCTTGTTTATTGGATAAATGAGATGAACTGCTTGCAGTGATGACTCTTATAATTTGTTTAATTGAGCTAGAGGGATGCCAGATTAGTTGGGGACCTTAGCTCCACTTTGAACCCATTCTGGGTGATGATAATTGTGCTTGGCTTGATGGTTTGGTTGTTTTAGGGTTTGAGGTGACCCTGGCAGTAGTCATAGGCTGCCCCAGGGTAGCTCCCCTCTTGTTGGCTTGCCGTGGCTCACCAAATGCTTTCCGGGTGATCCATTTATTGGATTGCCGTAGCTCTTGATGTTGAAATCAAAATAGACAATGATTTGTCCAAGTCCGATGGCCTCGAATAGCTATAGGTGCTAAGTGTGTGGGCTAGGCTAGGCTAGGACTTCATCTTTTGTCGGATTTCTTCGGTTATGCACTCGTTTTGCATGACCGATGTTCCCATAGGCTGATTTCCTAGAGTCTTTACCCATATTTGCTTGCACCACTTGGCTTTGTAGCCGTATGATGACACAAACAGGGTATTCTACCCTTCTGTGCTCCTGTGATGCATTGTATGCTTATTTATGAGCAAAACTTGGTTTTGCTCAGAGTTGATTTGGTTTATACCTCACTCCAGCCTCCTAGATAATTTGTTGGTGTAGAGGATTCAGTCGTTGGTTGAGTTCTTGGCTTGCCCTGCTCCTCCTTGCAAGCTTGATCTCTTGGTTTATTTTCTGGTGAGTGGAAATAGATGCAACAGCTCTAGCTGTTCATCTGTTCTTGATGTTCTTGGTTGTTCTTGAGGCCTGGTAACTTACCCTGCTGCTGTCGATGAATGATCTAAGGTTCACTGTTGGAGAAGCTTTTATATGATCTCCCTCTCCTTCTCTGGTCGACAACACAGCCTAGCAACTCGCTCGGTGACTCACCAAGCAGTGTGTGTGTGGTGTGCTGCATGCACACTGCTCGTGTGAGCAGCCAAGCTGTGTGTGTGTGCAAATTCATGGTACCTGGCTTGTGTTTTGGCTGTGAGATGATCAGCTCGGCAGAGCTGATCCATATCTACTCAATTTCATTATTCTTCTAACCTACCAAGTAGTTTTACCACTTGGCATAACTTCTCTTTTATTGTGATTATGTGCAGGGACAATCTGTGGCTCCATTGATCATGAAGATCATCAAGTTAATGGAGTTTAGCTTGTAGTGTTTAGGATAGGTCCTTGATTTGTAATTTTCCTTTTCTTTTCTTTTTCTATTTTTGTCCATTTATGTAATGTGTTGTAATTCATTTATTTCCATTATGAATAATGTAAAGACAATGTATCTTGTGTGTTATTCAATAAAGCTCCAATTTTTCTCTATTGAGCTTTATATATTAATTGTTCTATTTATATCTTAATTATTAAAGATTGTTTATTAAATTATCTTAAGTTTGAATTATGAGATAATAACTTGATGTTTGAATTTGAAATTCAAATTCAAATTTGGTTTGAGCTTGATCAACCATCTTAACTTAGAATTCAATCATGCAACTTAAATTGGTGATTCAAACTCTCCCCTCTCAACTCAAAACCCTAATCTAGTTAAGTGAGATGCAAGTTTGTCGCACCCTCGAAACCCTAACCCTGTAAGGTGTCGAGAGAGAAACTTGTTCCCCTTCGATGCAGTTTTTGTTTAAAAGCGCGAAATTTCCCAGAATTTGCTATGCAATGCACATCCCTTTCTAAAATCTACCCCTCGATCGTCTCTAAACCTGGGACATTACAGCTTTGTTGTAAACGAAGCTGACAAGTGTGCATAATATCGCCATGGTGGGGGCGAGGGAGTTATTCTTTGTCTCTATGTCGATGACATATTGATATTCGGGACCAATCTTACTGTGATTAAGGATGTCAAGGAGTTCCTATGTCGTTGTTTTGAGATGAAGGACTTGGGAGTAGCTGATGTGATCTTAAACATCAAGCTGCTGAAGGATGACGATGTTGGGATTACATTGCTTCAGTCCCACTATGTGGAAAAGATCCTGAGTCGCTTCGGGTATAGCAACTGCAAATATTCTCCAACGCCTTATGATCCTAGTGTGATAAGTCGTAAGAATAAAAGAATTGCTAGAGATCAATTGCGATATTCGCAGATCATTGGCTCGCTTATGTATTTAGCCAGCGCCACGAGGCCTGACATCTCCTTCGCTGTAAGTAAACTCAGCCATTTTATGTCTAGACCTGGAGATGTTCATTGGCATGCTATTGAGAGAGTTTTGCGCTATTTGAAAGGCACTGCGAGTTATGGCATTCACTATACTGGGTATCCAAGGGTACTTGAGGGTTATAGTGATGCAAATTGGATATCTGATGCTAATGAGACTAAGGCCACAAGTGGTTATTTGTTTACACTTGGAGGTGCACTGTTTCCTGAAAGTCTTGCAAGCAGACCATCATTACGAGGTCAACTATGGATGAAAGAGCAAAGTCTAAAGCCCGGGTTTTGTGTGTTTGATGACAACACTTGAACAATCTCACCGTGTGCATTGAGTATTCTTGTTAGATTTGCAAATGCACGGTGACCTCGCTGGACACGTCAAGATCGGAGGACTGAAGCGTAGCTTATAGGTTTTCTGGTTTTGTGTGTGTATCGCGAGGTAACATGGTTGGAGAGGAAAAGAGGAGAAAGCAGCTTTTGTCAGGCCGGTACTACCGGTACTAGTAGCGGTAGTACCGCTACCCGTACTAGTACCGCCCCTTGGTACCGCTCTGGAGTTCTGCGCTGATTTGTCCCACAGAACAGGTTACGGTACCTTTGCGGTACCTTGAGCGGTAGTACCGCTCTTAAGCGGTAGTACCGCCCGAGGTACCGCTTAAGTACCGTAACGGAGTTACGGCCGTACCGCTCTGGTACCGCTTCGGTACCGCTTGGGATCCAGTAAGGTTTGGAGCCCATTGTGGTACCTCAAGCGGTACCGCGAAAGTAGTACCGCTATGTGTCCACGTGGATAAGTTATGTGGGATTTCGAATCCAGAGCGGTAGTACCGCTTCCCAAAGCGGTAGTACCGCTTAGGCAAAAACTGCAGATAACGGTTGGATTTCGGGGGCCTATTTAAAGGGCCCTTCTTCCCCAACACGATTTTATCTCTCCTCTCTCTCTCTCCTCCATTGTTGCTGAGCTTAAACCTTGAGGATCTCCCCAACCATCCAACCAATCTTGCCCAAATTTTGAGGAGTGGTGGAGGAGACCCCGATCTATAGTTCTACCAAGAGAGATTTCACCAATACTTGCTAATCCTTAGTGGATCTTGGTGTTAGGGTTCCTATGGTGGGATCTTGGAGAAAGTGCACCTATGGAGGCTAGCTTGGTGTTGTGCTAGCTCCATAGGTTGTTGGGAGCCTCCTTGTGGTGTGGAGCTCGCCCCAACCTTGTGAAGGAATCACCGCCTCGACCGGTGCCATAGTGGAGAAGGGGGAGCCCCTTTGTGGAGCTCTCTCGAGGAAGAAGGTGAGGCCTTCCTTCGTGGTGTGGCCGTTGATGTCTACGGGTGCTTCTATTCTTGTAGACAGTGTTGGGCCTCCAAGAGCAGAGGTTTGTAGAACAACAACAAGTTTCCCTTAAGTGGATCACCCAAGGTTTATCGAACTCAGGGAGGAAGAGGTCAAAGATATCCCTCTCATGCAACCCTGCAACCACAAAGCAAGAAGTCTCTTGTGTCCCCAACACACCTAATAGGTGCACTAGTTCGGCGAAGAGATAGTGAAATACAAGTGGTATGAATAAGTATAAGCAGTAGCAACGGCACCAGAAAAGTGCTTGCTGGCGTGTAGTTGATGGTGGTAATATTGCGGACAATACAGATGCAAGTAGAACAGTAGAACAAGCAGCGATAGCGATATTTAGGAACAAGGCCTAGGGATCATACTTTCACTAGTGGACACTCTCAACTTTGATCACATAACAGAATAAATAAATAGATGCTAGACTCTACACTCTCTTGTTGGATGATGAACACCACTAACCGTGTAGGATTACACGAACCCTCAATGCCGGAGTTAACAAGCTCCACAATATTCGATGTTCATGTTTAAATAACCTTAGAGTGCATGACAGATCAACATAACCAAACCAAGTACTAACATAGCATGCACACTCGTCACCTTCACACTACGAAAGGAGGCATAGATCACATCAATACCATCATAGCAATAGTTAACTTCATAATCTACAAGAGATCACAATCATAGCCTACGCCAAGTACTACACGATGCACACACTCGTCACCATTACACCGTGCAGGAGGAATAAACTACTTTAATAACATCACTAGAGTAGCACACGGATAAATTGTGATACAAAACACATTGCAATCATAAAGGGATATAAATAAGCACTTCACTATGCCATTCATAACGAGTGAATAAGTATTCTGTGAAATATAGCCTAAGAGACCCACACGGTGCACACACTCGTCACCTTTACACACGTGGGACAAGGAGTCTCCGGAGATCACATAAGTAAAACCCACTTGACTAGCACAATGACATCTAGATTACAAGCATCATCATATGAATCTCAATCATGTAAGGCAGCTCATGAGATTATTGTATTGAAGTACATAGGAGAGAGATGAACCACATAGCTACCGGTACAGCCCCGAGCCTCGATGGAGAACTACTCCCTCCTCATGGGAGACAGCAGCGTTGATGGAGATGGCGGTGGTGTCGATGGAGGAGCCTTCCGGGGGCACTTCCCCGTCCCGGCGGCGTGCCGGAACAGAGACTCATGTCCCCCAGATCTTGGCTTCGCGATGGCGGCGGCTCTGGAAGGTTTCTCGTGCCGTGGCTTTTCCGTGTCGTAGTTTTAGGTCAGGGACCTTTTTATAGGCGAAGAGGCGGAGTCGGAGAGGCGACGAGGCGGTGACACACTAGGGGGGCGCCCCCTAGGCCGCGCCGCCCTATCATCCGGGGGCCCGAGTGGCCCCCTCCGGCGACTCTCGGGTGTTCCGGAAGCTTCGTGGAAAAATAGGATGCTGGGCCTTGATTTCGTCCGATTCCGAGAATATTTCCTTACTAGGATTTCTGGAACCAAAAACAGCAGAAAATAGGAACTGTCCCTTCGGCATCTCGTCAATAGGTTAGTTCCGGAAAACGCATAATAATGACATAAAGTATGCATAAAACATGTAGATATCATCAATAATGTGGCATGGAACATAAGAAATTATCGATACGTCGGAGATGTATCAGCATCCCCAAGCTTAGTTCCTGCTCGTCCCGAGCAGGTAAACGATAAGAAAGATAATTTCTGGACATGCCATCATTACCTTGATCATACTATTGTAAACATATGTAATGAATGCAGCGATCAAAGCAATGGTAAATGACATGAGTAAACAACTGAATCATAAAGCAAAGACTTTTCATGAATAGCACTTAAAGACAAGCATCAATAAGTCCTGCATAAGAGTTAACTCATAAAGCAATAAATCAAAGTAAAGGTATTGAAGCAACACACAAGAAGATTAAGTTTCAGCGGTTGCTTTCAACTTGTAACATGTATATCTCATGGATAATTGTCAACATAGAGTAATATAACAAGTGCAATATGCAAGTATGTAGGAATCAATGCACAGTTCACACAAGTGTTTGCTTCTTGAGATGGAGAGAAATAGGTGAACCGACTCAACAATAAAAGTAAAAGAAAGGTCCTTCAAAGAGGAAAGCATCGATTGCTATATTTGTGCTAGAGCTTTTATTTTGAAAACAAGAAACAATTTTGTCAACGGTAGTAATAAAGCACATGTATTATGTAAATTATATCTTACAAGTTGCAAGCCTCATGCATAGTATACTAATAGTGCCCGCACCTTGTCCTAATTAGCTTGGACTACCGGATCATCGCAATACACATGTTTTAACCAAGTGTCACAAAGGGGTACCTCCATGCCGCTCGTACAAAGGTCTAAGGAGAAAGCTCGCATTTTGGATTTCTCGCTTTTGATTATTCTCAACTTAGACATCCATACCGGGACAACATAGACAACAGATAATGGACTCCTCTTTAATGCATAAGCATTTAGCAACAATTAATGTTCTCATATGAGATTGAGGATATATGTCCAAAACTGAAACTTCCACCATGATTCATGGCTTTATTTAGCGGCCCAATGTTCTTCTCTAACAATATGCATGCTCTAACCAATAAGTGGTAAATCTCCCTTACTTCAGACAAGACGGACATGCATAGCAACTCACATGATATTCAACAAAGAGTAGTTGATGGCGTCCCCGGGAACATGGTTATCGCACAACAAGCAACTTAATAAGAGATAAAGTGCATAAGTACATATTCAATACCACAATAGTTTTTAAGCTATTTGTCCCATGAGCTATATATTGCAAAGGTAAAGAATGGAAATTTTATAGGTAGCACTCAAGCAATTTACTTTGGAATGGCAGAGAAATACCATGTAGTAGGTAGGTATGGTGGACACAAATGGCATAGTGGTTGGCTCAAAGATTTTGGATGCATGAGAAGTATTCCCTCTCGATACAAGGCTTAGGCTAGCAAGGTTATTTGAAACAAACACAAGGATGAACCGGTGCAGCAAAACTCACATAAAAGACATATTGTAAACATTATAAGACTCTACACCGTCTTCCTTGTTGTTCAAACTCTTTACTAGAAATTATCTAGACCTTAGAGAGACCAATTATGCAAACAAATTTTAGCAAGCTCTATGTATTTCTTCATTAATAGGTGCAAAGTATATGATGCAAGAGCTTAAACATGAGCACAACAATTGCCAAGTATCACATTATCCAAGACATTTTACCAATTACTACATGTAGCATTTTCCGTTTCCAACCATATAACAATGAACGAAGCAGCTTCAACCTTCGCCATGAACATTAAAAGCTAAGAACACATGTGTTCATACGAACCAGCGGAGCGTGTCTCTCTCCCACACAAGCATTTATTCAAATAAAAACACAAACAAAAGCACACAGACGCTCCAAGTAAAGTATATAAGATGTGATCGAATAAAAATATAGTTTCAAGAGAAGGAACCTGATAATTTGTCGATGAAGAAGGGGATGCCTTGGGCATCCCCAAGCTTAGATGCTTGAGTCTTCTTGAAATATGCAGGGATGAACCACCGGGGCATCCCCAAGCTTAGACTTTTCACTCTTCTTGATCATAGTATATCATCCTCCTCTCTTGACCCTTGAAAACTTCCTCCACACCAAACTCGAAACGAACTCATTAGAGGGTTAGTGCATAATCAAAAATTCACATGTTCAGAGGTGACACAATCATTCTTAACACTTCTGGACATTGCTCAAAGCTACTGGAAGGTAATGGAACAAAGCAATCCATCAAACACAGCAAAAGAGGCAATGCGAAATAAAAGGCAGAATCTGTCAAAACAGAACAGTCCGTAAAGACGAATTTTAAAAAGGCACCAGACTTGCTCAAATGAAAATGCTCAAATTGAATGAAAGTTGCGTACATATCTGAGGATCACTCACGTAAATTGGCATAATTTTCTGAGTTACCTACAGAGAATTAGGCCCAGATTCGTGACAGCAAGAAATCTGTTTCTGCGCGAGTAATCCAAATCTAGTATGAACCTTACTATCAAAGACTTTACTTGGCACAACAATGCGATAAAAATAAGATAAGGAGAGGTTGCTACAGTAGTAACAACTTCCAAGACTCAAATACAAAATAAAAGTACTGTAGCAAAATAAACACATGGGTTATCTCCCAAGAAGTTCTTTCTTTATAGCCATTAAGATGGGCTCAGCAGTTTTAATGATGCACTCGCAAGAGATAGTATTTGAAGCAAAAGAGAGCATCAAGAGGCAAATTCAAAACACATTTAAGCCTAACATGCTTCCTATGAAAAGGAATCTTGTAAATAAACAAATTCATGAAGCATGATGCAACAAGCATAGAAAGATAAAACAAGTGTAACTTCAAAAATTTCAGCATATAGAGAGGTGTTTTAGTAACATGAAAATTTCTACAACCATATTTTCCTCTCTCATAATAATATCCAGTAGCATCATGAGCAAACTCAACAATATAACTATCAAATTAAACATTCTTATCATGAGTCTCATGCATAAAATTATTACTACTCTCAACATAAACATAGTCATTCTTATTAATTGTAGTGGGAGCAAATTCAACAAAGTAGCTATCATTATTATTCTCATCAAGTGTAGGAGGCATAGTATAATCATAATAAAATTTACTCTCCATAGTAGGTGGCACCAAAAGACCACTATCATTATAACCATCATAAGTAGGAGGCAAAGTATCATCAAAGAAAATTTTCTCCTCAATGCTTGGGGGACTAAAAAGATCATGCTCATCAAAACCAGCTTCCCCAAGCTTAGAATTTTCCATATCATTAGCAACAATGGTATTCAAAGTATTCATGCTAATATGTTCCATGGGTTTTTAATTTTCGCATCAAACCATCCATGTCTTAAATCAGGAAATAGAATAAGAAGCTCATTGTTGTCCATTATGCCAAACTAGTGTAAACAAGAAACAAAAAGATGCAATTGCAGGATCTAAAGGAAATAGCTTCGAGCACACACACAACGGCGACAGAAAAGTACTTTACCTGAGACTGGAGTATGAGTGCCTTTTACCTTTCCTCCCCGGCAACGGCGCCAGAAAAGTGCTTGATGTCTACGGGTGCTTCTATTCTTGTAGACAGTGTTGGGCCTCCAAGAGCGAGAGGTTTGTAGAACAGCGAGCAAGTTTCCCTTAAGTGGATCACCCAAGGTTTATCGAACTCAGGGAGGAAGAGGTCAAAGATATCCCTCTCATGCAACCCTGCAACCACAAAGCAAGAAGTCTCTTGTGTCCCCAACACACCTAATAGGTGCACTAGTTCGGCGAAGAGATAGTGAAATACATGTGGTATGAATAAGTATAAGAAGTAGCAACGGCACCAGAAAAGTGCTTGCTGGCGTGTAGTTGATGGTGGTAATATTGCGGACAATACAGATGCAGTAGAACAGTAAACAAGCAGCGATAGCAGTATTTAGGAACAAGGCCTAGGGATCATACTTTCACTAGTGGACACTCTCAACTTTGATCACATAACAGAATAAATAAATAGATGCTAGACTCTACACTCTCTTGTTGGATGATGAACACCACTAATCGTGTAGGATTACACGAACCCTCAATGCCGGAGTTAACAAGCTCCACAATATTCGATGTTCATGTTTAAATAACCTTAGAGTGCATGACAGATCAACATAACCAAACCAAGTACTAACAGACATGCACACTGTCACCTTCACACTACGAAAGGAGGCATAGATCACATCAATACCATCATAGCAATAGTTAACTTCATAATCTACAAGAGATCGCAATCATAGCCTACGCCAAGTACTACACGATGCACACACTGTCACCATTACACCGTGCAGGAGGAATAAACTACTTTAATAACATCACTAGAGTAGCACACAGATAAATTGTGATACAAAAGACATTGCAATCATAAAGGGATATAAATAAGCACGTCACTATGCCATTCATAACAGTGAATAAGTATTCTGTGAAATATAGCCTAAGAGACCCACACGGTGCACACACTGTCACCTTTACACACGTGGGACAAGGAGTCTCCGAAGATCACATAAGTAAAACCCACTTGACTAGCACAATGACATCTAGATTACAAGCATCATCATATGAATCTCAATCATGTAAGGCAGCTCATGAGATTATTGTATTGAAGTACATAGGAGAGAGATGAACCACATAGCTACCGGTACAGCCCCGAGCCTCGATGGAGAACTACTCCCTCCTCATGGGAGACATCAGCGTTGATGGAGATGGCGGTGGTGTCGATGGAGGAGCCTTCCGGGGCACTTCCCCGTCCGGCGGCGTGCCGGAACGGAGACTCCTGTCCCCGGATCTTGGCTTCGCGATGGCGGCGGCTCGGAAGGTTTCTCGTGCCGTGGCTTTTCCGTGTCGTAGTTTTAGGTCAGGGACCTTTTTATAGGCGAAGAGGCGGAGTCGGAGAGGCGACGAGGCGGTGACACACTAGGGGGGCGCCCCCCCCCCCCTAGGCCGCGCCTCCTGTCATCTGGGGGCCCAGTGGCCCCCCTCTGGCGACTCTCGGGTGTTCTGGAAGCTTCGTGGAAAAATAGGATGCTCGGCCTTGATGTCGTCCGATTCCGAGAATATTTCCTTACTAGGATTTCTGGAACCAAAAACAGCAGAAAAACGAGAACTGGCCCTTCGGCATCTCGTCAATAGGTTAGTTCCGGAAAACGCATAATAATGACATAAAGTATGCATAAAACATGTAGATATCATCAATAATGTGGCATGGAACATAAGAAATTATCGATACGTCGGAGACGTATCAGCCGTCTAGCCTCTTGTGTGAGGCTAGCACCTCCTCAACGCAGACGTACTCTCTTTTGTGAGAGGAACTGCGGGAAACAAACCTCGCCTCGTCTCCGCGCCATCCGGTTGTCCCGCTCCTTACTCTTACTATCTTGCTTGTTCCTTTGCTTGTTGCACTTGTCTAGGATCATTGTAGGAACACCGACACCGCTAAAGCAATCACCTTTACCTTCCGCACCGCTAAAATTGGAAAAGGCTAAAACTTGACGTAGCGTCCATTCACCCCCCCCCCCTCTTGTTCGCAACGATCCATTCAATTGGTATCAGAGCGAGGTTTTCTTGCTCGGGCTTTACCGCCTAAGAAATGGCCGAACAAGAGACGGATGTGAATGGGTCACCTTCCCTTGTGCCACCCGCTCCATCATCTCCCATCGATAGCACAACGGCTACGTTGGATGACCTCAAGAAATTGGAGTCATCCATCGTTAACCAAATGAAGGCAATGATGATGGAGTTGGTTGCTCAAAAACCAACCCCTATCGTAGATCCTAAGGCAAGTGCCGAGGATCCCCCACCAAAAGCTAACCAATTTCCTCTTGTTGATTTTGTCGCGCAATCGACAAAAGATCCACAAAAGGAAGGGCTTGGGGAGACCGGCACTTCAACAAAGGGGAAGGATGAGACACCGGTTGCGGGACGTCTAGGGGGTAATCATGCGGTGCCACCACCAAGTGATTACACCATAAACGTTCCAATACCTATGCCACATATCTTGTCGCATGGTTCACCACCGTTACTTGAATCAAATAGCTTTGAAAATTGGCAATTCTTAATGCTTTCTCATGTGCGCAGCACATCTACCGAGCTTTGGCGTATCATTGAGGAGGGCTACTCACCACGAGACCCAAAGAGCTTGAAAAGAAGAGAAGTGGTGGATGACCAATTCAACGCCACCGCCATCAACATGATTCACTTGGCCGTCACGCCCAAGGACCGCTCTCATTCCGCTCGCTCAAGACCGCCAAGGAAGCATGGGATAAACTCGACAAGCTCTTCCTCGGAAATGAGAGCATCCAAAGCTCTCGTTTTGATGAAGTGAAAAACATGGCCGACAACTTCATCATGAATGAAGGAGAGACCCCCGAAGAAATGTATCGGCGCCTCATCGCTCTCGCCGTACAAATGCAATATCTTGGAGCAACGTTTGTGGATGACCATTGGATCAAGCGCAAGTTCTACAATGCTCTCCTCCCTTATGAGGAAGTGAAGTTGACGGCCATCCGCCAAAACGCCTCCTTCCGTGCTATGACATCCGATGAAGTTCTTAGCAAAGTCATCGCTTTGGACATCTCCAACAAGAATGCGGAGGATCTTGTTGCTCGCGCCCACAACACCCGCAAGCCCAACCTTGCGTTGAAGATGAAGGTTCATGAGGCTAGTGAAAGCGATGAGGATCCCATTGAGTGGGGACCGGATGATTTCAAGACTAACTATCATGAGCACATGGCTCTCGCCACCAAGAAATTTTGGGAGGGAAACAAGTCCCGAAGCACAAGACCAAGAAGATCACGTGATTCTCCAAGAAACTTCTCCAAGAGCCCAAGAGAGGGGCAAAGGGGGAGAACATGCTACAATTGCGGCGACAAGAGTCATTTTGTCGCGGATTGTATCTTTGAGAGAAGAGAAGATAATGGTGGAAGGCTTGTCTGCAAGGAAAAGTTCAAGACACTCTCCAAAGGATTCTGCAAGTTCTCCTCCAAGCCCGATGACGACAAGGTCTCCTTCACCAAGAAGCCTAGAGCCTTTATCATTCGAGAAGAGTACTCCTCCGATGAGGATGAAGAACATGAGGACAAGAGCTCCAACAAGGAAGGAGACGGAGTGGCCGCCATCGCCATTACCACTACCTCTATCTCCCTCTTCGACTCTCCTAATGAGAACCTCATCACCAACAACGCCCATTGCCTCATGGCAAAGGTATCCTCGGAGGTAGAATCCCCTTCCAAACTCTCATCTTCAACTAATGCTTTATCTATTGATGATGCCACTAGTCTCACCATTAAGTGTGAGATTGTGGGATTGGATTCTTTTCTCACTAACATGCAAGGGGATACCAAGACTCATGTTGGGGCTCTCTTGGCCCAACTTGGTGCGGCACAAGACCTTATAGAGGAGAAGGAGAGACTTGAAAGGGAGGTGGCAAATGAGTTTGCCTCTCTCAATCAAGCACTTGAGGAGGAACAAAATTTGCGCATGTCTCTTGAAGCTAGTGTCATCACCCTTGAAGACTCCAACAATGCTATTATCTCTCAACTCACCAAGGACCGAGACCATGCTCTTGGTTTGATGGGTGAGCTCAAGAAGAAGATGCTTTCTCTCGAGGAAGCCAACAAGGAGAAAGATGAGGAAGACCCCAACTCTTGCCATGACGAGCTTGTTGATCAAGTTGCTTCCTTGAGGAAGCACAATTCTCTCCTCTTGGAGGTCAATGCTCTTCAAGAAGAAGCCTTGGATAAGTATTACCGCTTATGCAAGGAGAAGACCTCATGTTGCAATCATGAAGAAGAAATTGCCACTCTTGAGACCACCAAGGCCAAGCTATTGAGTTTGAGTAGCATGCAAGAAGAGTCTTTGATGGAATGCCTCCGCATGAGCAAAGAGAAGGTCACTTGTTGTGATCATGAGGAAGAGATAGCCGCCTTGAAGAGGAGCGAAGCCAAACTTATGGAGGTCAATTCCATGAAAGAGGACGCATTGAAGGAGTACTTTCCCTTGAGCAAGGACCGTGCGTGTTGCACCCATGAAAGTGACATTGCCAAGATGGAGAGTGACAAGCGTCTACTTATGAAGATGAAGTCAATCGTTTGAAGGAAAAAATGACTCCAAGTTCAAGCCAAGTACTTGGAAGGAGTCATTGAAGCCAAAGATGGAGCCAAAGAGGGCTCTTGTAATGAAGGAGGAGTGGCTACCAAGCCAAAAGGAAGAGGAATAGGAGGACCAAGAAGAAGAAGAACAAGGAGAACATGGAGATCAACCATGAGGAAGGCGATGCTAGCTCAAGAAGGGATGGAGTACCCAACTCCGCCTCGAAGGGTTTTGCCGGCTCTAACAACCCTTCTCATGTTCTTTTTGTTGATTACTATGGACATATTCGTGCTCGCTTTATTGGTCCTCAAGAGGACAATGTTGATTGGAATATTTGGGTTCCCAAACCCCTTGTTACTAACATGATAGGACCCATTGAAAAATGGGTACCTAAATCCAAGACTTGATTCCTTGTAGGACTATGCTTCCGGTGGCGCTAAATGGGTGGTTGATAGTGGAGCCACAAGTCATATGACCGGAAGCAAGGATATTGTTGTCGACCTCGAGCCTTCTTACTCTACTGTATCATATGGCGACAACACGTGCTCTAAGGTATTTGGTCTTGGCAAGGTGGTGGTAACACCCGACATCTCACTTGTGAATGTCCTCCTTGTCGAGACCCTTGGTTACAATTTACTCTCCGTTCATCAAATTGCTCGTATGGGTCTATGTACTTTCTTTGATCAACATATGGTGGTCCTCTTGTGGAGCAAGACACTCCGTGTAGCTTTTGTTGGATATGTAGAGAACGGATTGTATGTTGTTGATTTCTCCGGAAAGACAACATCTTCCGCTCTTTGCCTATTCGCCAAAGGTGACAAGGGTTGGTTATGGCATCGCCGACTAGCCCATGTCAACATGAGGACTTTGCAAAGTCTCCACAAGGGTGGCCACATTCTCGGACTAAAAGAAGATGTCTCCTTTTGCAAAGATCGTGTTTGTAGGGCTTGTGTATAAGGAAAAATGCATGGAGCTCCTCACAAGGCCAAGACAATCATCTCTACCACAAGATGCTTGGAGCTCCTACATGTTGATCTCTTCGGTCCACCATCTCATGAAAGTCTTGGAGGAAAGAAGTATTGCCTCGTCATTGTTGATGACTATTCTCGCTATTGTTGGGTATTCTTCATCAAGTACAAGAGTGAGACTCAACGGACCACGATGGAGTTTGCCAATCAAGTTCAACGCAAGTACGACACCAAGATCCTCGCAATAAGGAGCGACAATGGAACGGAGTTCAAGAACTACACCTTGGATGACTTCCTCGGCGAAGAAGGAATCCAACATCAATACTCCACGCCATATACTCCCCAACAAAATGGGGTCGCCGAAAGGAAGAATCGAACCTTGATCGAAGCCGCTCGAACCAAGATGATGGAGTACAAGTCTAACTACAATTTTTGGGCGGAAGCTATCTCTACCGCATGCCATGCTACTAATCGCCTCTACTTTCGCAAAGGTCTAGAGAAGACACCATATGAGATTCTAACCGGCAACAAGAGCAATGTGTCATATTTCAAGGTCTTCGGATGCAAATGCTATGTGCTTGTCAAGGATACACGTCTATCCAAGTTTGATTCAAGAGCTCAAGAAGGAATATTCGTTAGTGATACGTCCAAAACGTATCTACTTTCCCGAACACTTTTGCTATTGTTTTGCCTCTAATTTGTGTATTTTGGATGCAACTAACACGGACTAACGCTGTTTTCAGCAGAACTGTTCCGGTGTCTCGTTTTTGTGCAGAAATCCAACTTTCAGGAAAAACCTCGGGATTTTGACAGAAGGCCCTATTTTCCCAGAAAACTCACGGAGCCAGAAGGGCAAGTCAGGTGGAGGCCCGAGGGCCCCACACCCTAGGGCGGCGCGGCCCAGGAGGGGGGCGCGCGGCCCTAGCGTGTGGCCCCCTCGGCAGGCCTCCGACGCCCTCCTTCGGACTACTTATCGGCCTCGACCTAAAAACGCACGAAAAGAAGTCGAAGTCGCCAGAAACCCTCCAGAACGTCGCCACATCGCGAAACTCCGTCTCAGCAGCCAGAAGTCTCCGTTCTGGCACTCCGCCGGGACGGGGAATTGGAGGAGATCATCGCCATCATCACCACCGATGCCTCTCCATCGACCAGCCATGTCTCCCCCATCCATGTGTGAGTAATTCCCCCGCTGTAGGCTGAAGGGGATGGTAGGGATTGGATGAGATTGGTCATGTAATAGTCATAAGATTGTTAGGGCATAGTGCCTAGTATCCGTAGATGTTAGTTTTATGATATTGTTGCAACTTGTTATGCTTAATGCTTGTCACTAGGGCCCGAGTGCCATGATCTCAGATCTGAACATGTTATTGATTCATGAAGATATTCGTTGTTTATGATCTTACCCGCAAGTTGTATACACATGTCGCTGTCCGGAACCAATGGCCCCGAAGTGACAGAAATCGGGACAACCGGAGGGGATGGTAGTGATGTGAGGATCACATGTGTTCACGGAGTGTTAATGCTTTGCTCCGGTACTCTATTAAAAGGAGTACCTTAATATCCAGTAGTTTCCCTAGAGGCCCGGCTGCCACCGGCTGGTAGGACAAAAGATGTTGTGCAAGTTTCTCATTGCAAGCACGTACGACTATAATTGGAACACATGCCTATTGATTGATTAGTACTTGGATACCGTTTTATTATTATCTACAAATTCCCCTGCTTTGACTGTTACATGAGTTTCTCTCATCCATGCAACGCCCGTTCATCCGTCCCCGTGCCTACAGTATTTTAATCCTGCTGTTTACTATAATCACTACTGCTGTCTTTGTTACTCTGCTGCTGTTATTTTACTACTGCTACTACTATAAAACTGTTACTACTGATAAACTCTTGCGAGCAAGTCTATTTCCAGGTGCAGCTGAATTGACAACTCCGCTGTTAAGGCTTTCAAGTATTCTTTGTCTCCCCTTGTGTCGAATCAATAAATTGGGTTTTACTTCCCGCGAAGACTGTTGCGATCCCCTATACTTGTGGGTCATCAAGACTATTTTCTGGCGCTGCTGCCGGGGAGCATAGCTTTATTTGGAAGTTCACTTGGATTGATATTGTTCGCTGCAAATTCTCCATCATGGGTAAACCTCGCGATACTAAGGTCGCCATATTACCATCCACTACAAGAAAAGGTACAACTCTGAGTACCTCTGCTGCTCTTGATTCACCATCTCGTGATAAGTAAACTTGTTTCACCACCACAAGCTTCAAATGCTGGTACTTCTGCTGAATCTGAAAATTCCTCTTATAATTGTGATGATGCTTCTACTGTGCTTGATAATGATGGTTCGTTAGGATATTTTCTAGATGCTACAATTGCTAGGTTTAGACAAATTGAAAATACTGAAACTCCTAATGAAAATGCTGTTACACCTGTTAATTCACCTGAGTCTGTTGAATACTCTAGTGATGATCTTGATGAAGATTATGTGGAAATTGATGATGATTTTATTGAAAAATGCAATGCTACTACTGATGCAAGAAAAATTAAAAAGTTGCTTGCAGAACATGCTGTTAGATATAAACTGTCTCCTGATCCTAAATTTGCCACATCTTCTATAAACATTAAGGATAAAGATTATGATTTTTCTCTTGATCTATCTCATATAGCTATTGTTGAGAAAACACCCTTTTGTGGTACTGAAAAAGAAAGTGCTATTGAACACATGATTGAGTTATCTACTCTGAGTAGCTTGTTTTCTGATGATGTTAAGAAGCGTACTTACTTTGTTGCTAAAATCTTTCCATTCTCATTAAAGGATGACGCTAAAACTTGGTATAATAGTTTGCCACCTAATTCTATTAAAAGTCCAAAAGAATTGCTTGATGTTTTCTTCCGGAAATACTTTCCTGCTATTGCTCAACATATTGCTTTGCGGAGAATTTATAATTTTGACCAGGAAGATGGAGAGAAATTGCCTGAGGCTTGGGCGAGATTTTTCTCTCTTATTAGAGCTCGGCCTGACCATGATTTGGAAAAGCATGATTTACTTGATATATTTTATAGTGGACTAACCATTGAGTCTAGGGCATACCTGGATAGTTGTGCTGGTTGTGTTTTCAGGAAAAGAACTCCAGAACGACGCCGAAGAATTATTGGCTAAAATAGGCCGGAATCTTGATGATTGGACTACACCTGAACCAACCCCAACACCGATATCGAAGAAGAGGGGTATGATTAAATTAAATGATGAAGATATGAGGGAAGCTAAGAAGTCTCTTAAGGAGAAGGGTATTAAACCTGAAGATGTGAAGAATTTACCTCCTATAGAAGATTTATGTAAGATAACTTCCCCTTCATCCATGGTTGAGGTACACTCTCTTGAACGCGTTACTAGAGAAGATATTCCGTATTCAAAACCTCCTGCACAATGCTTAGATGAGTTTGATAATTATATTGTTAAGCAAGAAAATTTTAATATGAGAGTAGAGAATCATTTAATGGAAAATTCTCGAGCTATTAGTGAATTGCATGATATTGTGGAGAGAACCTCCAATGATGTTAAGATCCTTGTTAAACATTTTCATATGGTTCAAACTCAAATTGATCAACTCACTAAAGTGCAAAATGACTTGTTGGGAAATAATTCTAAAGAAAAACATGCTTATGAAGTAACAACTAGAGGTGGTGTCTCTACCCAGGATCCTCTATATCCTGAGGGACATCCCAAAAGAGTTGAACAAGATTCTCAACGAACTAAAACTAGTGCTCCATCTAAGAAAAAGAAAAAGAAACATAAGAATGTTGTAGAATCCTCTGAACCTGTTAATGATCCTAATAGTATTTCTATTTCTGATGCTGAAACTGAAAGTGGTAATGAACATGATAAAGATAATGATAAGAATAATACTCCTGATAAAGAAGAGGTTGAAGATGAACCTGAAAAGCAAGATAAAAATAAAAAGTATACTAAAGAAGATTTTATTGCTAAGAAACATGGTAATGAAAGGGAACCATGGGTGCAAAAGCAAATGCCTTTTCCTGCTAAGAAACTAAAATCAAAGGAAGAAGAACACTATAATAAATTTTGTGATTGGATGAAACCTTTATTCTTGCAAATCCCTTTGACCGATGCTATTAAATTGCCTCCTTATTCAAAGTATATGAAAGATATTGTTACTAACAAAAGGAAAATCCCCAATGAGGAAATTTCCACTATGCTTGCTAATTACTCTTTCAATGGCAAAGTTCCAAAGAAGTTGGGCGACCCGGTATACCTACTATTCCTTGTTCTATTAAGAATAATTATGTTAAAACTGCTCTATGTGACTTGGGAGCCGGTGTTAGTGTTATGCCTTTTTCTCTTTATAAGAGACTTTACTTAGATAAGTTGATACCTACTGATATATCTTTGCAAATGGCTGATAAATCTACTGCTATTCCTGTTGGTATATGTGAGGATGTTCCTGTTCAAGTTACTAATAACCGCTTGATATTAACTGATTTTGTTGTGTTGGAAATGCCTGAAGATGATAATATGTCTATTATTCTTGGGAGACCTTTTCTTAACACCGCAGGGGCTGTTATTGATTGCAATAAAGGAAAGGTTACTTTCAATGTTGGTGATAAGGAGCACACCGTCTGTTTCCCCAAGAAGATTGAAAAAGCATGTGGAGTTAATACTATTTCTAATGTGAGAACTATCAAAGTGGGAACTATTGATTGTCCAATATATGAGCCTAAAGAAGAATATCAAACTCTTGTGATTGGATCCATATCAATACAATACAAGGTAACATGATTGATTTGAGGTTTATTTCTTCATATGCTATGTAAAATTTATTTGGTGGCAAGACTTGATCAACCTTGTTAACAAATACTTTTTATATGCATAGAGGAGGTAAACAACATCTCTTTCTTCCTCCACTTGCTCTAGTTGCTGTAGCACTTTTAATTTGCAAAGTTCCTTAGTCATTTAGAGATTTCAAAATTTTTCCTGGCCAGTAATAATAAACTTAATACCCAGAAATGTGCATTTTTCAAAGTTTTCAAAAATTCGCAAAAATTACACCGTTGGTCCTATTTTTCGACGAGGCACCTGGGAGCACCTGAGGATGACCGTGGGGCACCCCAGGTGGCACCCCACAGGCTGGCGCGGCCAGCAAGGGGGCGCGCCACCCGGTGTGTGGGCCCCCCTTTACCCCACTTTAGCATCTTTTCCTCCCACACTCTTCTCTCTCCCGAAAAAATCGACACCAGCTTCCTCTCACTCGTGTTTTTTCTCAAAAACTCCAGATTTCTCGATCTCTTTGCTCAGCCCAGATTTCTGTCTGAAATTTGGCACATTTGCTTTTCGGTATGTGACTCCTCCAATCCTCCAAGTAGAATTTTGTTTGGTGGAGTATATCTTGCATATTTTGCTGCTGTAGGTAACATGTTTAGTGAGCTTGCATGCTTGTTCTAAGTGGTAGAAACTAGTTTTGATGCATGATTAGTACTCTAGCAAGTTCCTATGGTAGTTTCCCTCAATTATATGTCACCAAATCAAGTTTTATATTGTTTGTTGAAAAATTTCAGAAAAGGGGGATGGACAACTTTAACTTTGGAGAAGTGTTCCAAGGGGAGACAACAAGCACGGGAGGCCCTCTAGGTCATCCACCCGATGCAGGCCATCCTACAATGAGGATCTCATCGCACCAAGCTTCGCACCCGAGGAGGACAATGGAGTCCCCAACGCTGCATCCTTTCCATGCTATGACTTTTTGAGTAATGCAGGGTTGTTGGATGATTTCTTTACCCTCGTCGGTAGGGCAAGTTTGACCACCTATGTGGGAGATGAGAGTGAGCAATACTACACGCTCACTAAAATCTTTGTGGAGAGCTTCAAGTTCAACAATAAGCACTTTCACCCAACAGTTTCATTCAAGATCTATGGTAAACCTATTACTATGAAGTTGGAAAATTTTTGTGCTGCATTGGGTATTGTCCCTGTAGGTACAGCGAGGAAGATTGAGGACAACCCAAGGGAATTGTTGGAGCTCTATCGAGGGATTACCAATGATGATTGTCGCACCATTCAGCGTGGCAAGATAAGAAACATTCAACTCCCCGCCATAAAGTATTTTGCTTATTACATTGGTACTAGCATTCTTGGTAGGGAAAACACTAGCAACATATCTAGCTATCACCTTGGTTTCTTAATTGCTGCACTCACTGGGGAAACACCTTATCATCTTGGTGCTCTTGTTGCTCGTCGCTTGTCTAACAAGGGGCCCATATTTGGAGGAATTATTGCTTCGCGCGTTTTAGCATATTTAGAGCTTCCTCTTGACCCTAATGATGTGAAAATAACTCCTATGAGGCTTGATATTGCTGCTATGAAGAGTCATCAATTTGTTACAGCTGACTCTAGGTTAGATAATATTGTTTATAGAGTGTTGTTTGCTCGACGGGGAAGAGAGGGAAGTCCCTTTGCCCCAACCAGATTTGTTCAGTATCAACAGGAAACCATGGTCGCGCTCTAAGGAGGAGGTGGATGAGAAGCTGAAGATACACAACTTCCACCAGCAGCATGACTCCGAGGACGCCGAGCCCTCCTACGACTACACCGTCACGTATCCGGGAGCTTCTTCTAGCACATACCCGGAATATGATCCATCTTCGTACTACGAGGGTGCTTCTTCATGGGCACCATGGGGTTGATCTCCACTTAGGCCAAAAGCCTAAGCTTGGGGGGGGTATACCGGCATCACTCATTCTTTGCATATTATGGTTGCTGGATACTTGTACATACTTGTTTAGTTTCTCTGAGTGGTTTTCTAATGAGAGGGAGATGATATTTGGGGAAGTGCTGCCTGAAAACAGATTCTGTACTGTTACTAGAAAAATTCGTGCGCACAGCCAGAACGTTATTTTGAGCTGCCAATTTTTGTGCATGTTCCCCAGGTTGTTATCTAACTTTCATTAGTTGAACACTTTTCGAGCTGAGCAACGGAAGATTTTTGTAAAAATCGATTTCTGTACTGCTGTCAAGTTTTGGCAGATTTCTGTCATCTTGCTTTTCTGTGTTTCTTTTAATTTGCTATTTCTTGTTCTTGCTTTGTTTCTTTCCTAAAACACAAAAAGACCAAAAATATTTCTGTTGTTTCTCTTCACCACTTGTTTACTTTAGTTTCTTGCATTTGTTTCGCTTTATTTGGTATTGCTAGTTTGCTATAAGAAAACCCAAAAAGATTTTGCTTTGTTTGCTTGTTTTCTTTTATTCTTGTTCTCAAATTCGAAAACACCAAAAATATTTGTTGTTCTTCTTTGGTTTTGTAAAGTTCATTATGAGTTCAATGGTCTTCGGTGGCTGGAGCGTGGTTTTCATTTCATATTATCCAAGCTACACAAGTGAAAAGGCAATAATGACGATATTCGACAATCTGATTGTGGTGAGAGGCTGGTATGAACTCTATTTGTTTTCATTTTTGTACATATACTCATCCATGTGAGCATGCTTAGTTGGTTCATGTGAGGTATATGTCATTTAAGAAAGTCTAGTAGTTCATGATCTCTCATGTTTAGCTCCAATTTATTAATATGAGTAGCATGTCATGGATGTTTGATTGCATTGTTTTATTCATAGATAGGTATGATATTGTGGTATCCTCCTCTGAATAATTCGTTTGAATTAACTTGGCACATGCTCACGCATGCATATGACTGAACAAGAGTCAGTTAAGCCTCAATGATTTACATTTCTTCAGAGTTCTGGTATCGCTTTTATGCCTCAGTTAATTTATTTTGCTGCAAGCATGATTATGATAGTTACTGCTCTCTTGATTTGTCGCTCCCTAGTCTTTTGCTAGCCTTCACTTGTACTGAGCGGGAACGCTGCTCGTGCTTCCAAATACATGAAAACCAAGTTATTCCAGAGTGCCCACCATAAATACCTATGCATGGCATTTCAAACCATTCCAAGTAAATTCTCATGCGCTACCTTTAAACCTTCAAAATGCTTCTCAATTTGTGTTAATGTTTCATAGCTCATGAGGAAGTATGTTGTGTTTAACTCTCAACCTTGTCATTTACTCTTGACGGACTTTCATATGGACTAGTGGCACATCCGCTTATCCAATAATTTTGCAAAAAGAGCTGGCAATGGGGTTCCCAGCCCCAATTAATCAACTTCCACTAATAATTCTCTTCACATGTTTTGCTCTGATTCATCAGTAAGCAACTTAATTTTGCAAATAGACACTCCTCCATGGTATGTGATTGATGGAAGGCACCCGAGGATTCGGTTAGCCATGGCTTGTGTAAGCAAAGGTTGGGGGGAGTGTCACCCATAATGAAACTAAAATACGTGTGTAAACAAAAGAGAAGAGGGATGATCTACCTTGCTGGTAGAGATAACGTCCTTCATGGGAGCCGCTCTTGGAAGTCCGGTTGGCAAGGTAGTTGGTGTACCCATTACCATTCGTTGACAACAACAAACACCTCTCAAAATAATTTTACTCCTGTTTTACAAATGAAAAGCTCTAGCACATGTTAATCCCTGCTTCCCTCTGCGAAGGGTCAATCTTTTACTTTTATGTTGTGTCTCCATCCTTTCTTTGAGCACTTTCTTGAGAGCACAGCTTGTCATTCTTAGTATAATATGCTTGTCCCAAAATGTGATTAATTGTGGTATAACTTTGATGCTTTTATCTTTGACAATCACTATTTCTAGTCTTTCTATGAACTTCAGAGGTGCCTGAGCATTTATGTTTTGCTGATAAAATATGGGCAAGCGAGATACCACTCTATCATACTCATTTATGAACATTGCAATCCTGCTTATACACATGATTCATGATGCTTATTATTAATTGTTGGTACCTTTCCATGATTGATATAGCTATTAGATGATCTTATTTGCATGTATCTTATTATGAACTGCCTAAGTGTTAGCCATAGCATGAGAATATTTACATCATATGAACAAATGTGTTTGTGAAAGTTCTTTTATCGCTCAGTTGTTAACTGAATTGCTTGAGGACAAGCAATAAGCTAAGCTTGGGGGAGTTGATACGTCCAAAACGTATCTACTTTCCCGAACACTTTTGCTATTGTTTTGCCTCTAATTTGTGTATTTTGGATGCAACTAACACGGACTAATGTCTGTTTTGAGCAGAACCTGTTCCGGTGTCTCGTTTTTGTGCAGAAATCCAACTTTCAGGAAAAACCTCGGGATTTTGACGGAAGGCCCTATTTTCCCGTAGAAACTCACGTGAGCCGTAAGGGCAAGTCGGTGGAGGCTCGAGGGCCCCACACCCTAGGGCGGCGCGGCCCAGAGGGGGCGCGCGGCCCTAGCGTGTGGCCCCCTCGGCAGGCCTCCGACGCCCTCCTTCGGACTACTTATCGGCCTCGACCTAAAAACGCACGAAAAGAAGTCAAAGTCGCCAGAAACCCTCCAGAACGCCGCCACATCGCGAAACTCCATCTCAGGAGCCAGAAGTCTCCGTTCTGGCACTCCGCCGGGACGGGGAATTGGAGGAGATCATCGCCATCATCACCACCGACGCCTCTCCATCGACCAGCCATGTCTCCCCCATCCATGTGTGAGTAATTCCCCCGCTGTAGGCTGAAGGGGATGGTAGGGATTGGATGAGATTGGTCATGTAATAGTCATAAGATTGTTAGGGCATAGTGCCTAGTATCCGTAGATGTTACTTTTATGATATTGTTGCAACTTGTTATGCTTAATGCTTGTCACTAGGGCCCGAGTGCCATGATCTCAGATCTGAACATGTTATTGATTCATGAAGATATTCGTTGTTTATGATCTTACCCGCAAGTTGTATACACATGTCGCTGTCCGGAACCAATGGCCCCGAAGTGACGTAAATCGGGACAACCGGAGGGGATGGTAGTAATGTGAGGATCACATGTGTTCACGGAGTGTTAATGCTTTGCTCCGGTACTCTATTAAAAGGAGTACCTTAATATCCAGTGGTTTCCCTAGAGGCCCGGCTGCCACCGGCTGGTAGGACAAAAGATGTTGTGCAAGTTTCTCATTGCGAGCACGTACGACTATAATTGGAACACATGCCTATTGATTGATTAGTACTTGGATACCGTTTTATTATTATCTTCAAATGCCCCTGCTTTGACTGTTACATGAGTTTCTCTCATCCATGCAACGCCCGTTCATCCGTCCCCGTGCCTACGTATTTTAATCCTCGTTGTTTACTATAATCACTATCGCTGTCTTTGTTACTCTGCTGCTGTTATTTTACCACTGCTACTACTATAAAACTGTTACTACTGATAAACTCTTGCGAGCAAGTCCTGTTTCCAGTGCAGCTGAATTGACAACTCCGCTGTTAAGGCTTTCAAGTATTCTTTGTCTCCCCTTGTGTCGAATCAATAAATTGGGTTTTACTTCCCGCGAAGACTGTTGCGATCCCCTATACTTGTGGGTCATCAGTTAGCTATGCTACGGATTCTCACGCCTATAGAGTCTTCAACAAGTCAAATGGGCGAGTTGTAGAATCTTGTGATGTGACATTCGATGAAGATGATAGATCTTTGGAGGAGCGAAGTGCTTCTTGTGAGAAAGGAGATGCAATTCCCCGGATGCCATAGGAAGGATGGGTGTTGGCATTCGCCGACCTCAAGAGCTACCTTCTATGAGTACCGGGGAAGGACCAAGTTCCACCCAAGTGGAGCCATCTACACCACAAGGCCAAGCTTCTTCCGTTGATCATACAAGTGCAAGCCAACCTCTACAACAACCTCAAGTTCAATCTCAACATCTAAAACAACAATCTAGTGCAAGCCCACCTCAACAAGCTCAAGAACAACATCTACCGCAAGCTCATCTACCTCAACAACCAACATCAAGTGACCAAGGCCAAGCTTCAAGTTCTTCACCGAATGGCTCGGGGATGATCTTTATGGACAATCCCACTCTTAATACCCCCGAGTCATCCGGCTCTCATAATGATGATGATGATGATGATGCCCCTTTTAACAACAATGAAGGTCAAGGCGAGGATCTAAACCGTGATGAAGGCCAAGAGGACCTACAAGAACCTACTCCTATAGCCGATACTCGCCGTGAAGATCCTACTACAAGACACTTGCGCCTCAAGTCCCATTCTTTGCGTAATGTCATTGGCGATTTAAAGAGCAAAGTAACCACCCGGAGGCAACTAGCAAACTTTTGTGAGCACCACGCCTTTGTCTCTATGGTGGAACCACTCAAGGTTAATGATGCGCTTGAAGATCCCGATTGGTTGATAGCAATGCAAGAGGAACTCAACAACTTCAAGAGGAATGATGTGTGGACTCTCATGAAGCGACCCGATCATTGCCGCAATGTTATCGGCACCAAATGGGTCGTCAATAACAAGCAAGATGAACATGGCATCGTCATCCGCAACAAAGCAAGATTGGTGGCACAAGGATATTCTCAAGTTGGAGGCGTGGACTTTGGTGAAACCTTTGCACCCGTTGCAAGGCTTGAGTCCATCCGTATCCTTTTGGCCTTTGCCTCTCATCATGGCTTCAAGTTGCAACAAATGGATGTTAAGAGTGCTTTTCTTAATGGTCCCTTACATGAGGAGGTATATGTGAAGCAACCCCCGGGGTTCGAGGACCCCCATTTCCCGGACCATGTCTTCAAGCTCAAAAAGGCCCTATATGGACTCAAACAAGCTCCTAGATCTTGGTATGAGCATCTAAAGGAGTTGCTTGTAGACCGTGGTTTCGAAGTGGGGAAAATCGATCCCACTCTTTTTACTAAGAAAGTCAATGGGGAGCTCTTCGTATGCCAACTTTATGTAGATGACATCATATTTGGCTCAACTAACACAAATTTCAATGATGAGTTTGCTAAGTTGATGACAAATAGGTTTGAGATGTCAATGATGGGTGAACTCAAGTACTTCCTTGGGTTCGAGATCAAGCAAATGCGACAAGGAACCTTCATCAATCAAGCAAAGTACCTCCAAGACATGCTCAAGCGCTTCGACATGAAGGACGCCAAGGGCATTGGAACTCCAATGCACCTCAAATGTCAACTCTCCCTTGACGAGACCGGCAAGGCGGTGGATCCCAAGCTCTACCGTTCGATGATAGGTTCGCTTCTTTACCTTTGTGCCTCTCGCCCGGATATAATGTTAACTGTTGGTATGTGTGCATGGTTTCAAGCAAACCCGAAGGAAAGCCACATTGTGGCGGTCAAAAGGATCTTCCGATATTTAGTTGATACCCCACACTTCGGACTATGGTACCCAAGGGACACGGACTTTGCGTTGGTTGGCTTCACCGACTCCGATTGGGCGGGCGACAAGGTTGATAGGAAGTCTACTTCCGGAGCTTGTCATTTTCTTGGAAGATCCTTGGTGTGTTGGTCCTCGAAGAAGCAAAATTGTGTCTCCGTCTCCACCGCGGAAGCCGAGTATGTTTCCGCGGCAAGTAGTTGTGCTCAAATCTTGTGGATGAGGCAAACCTTGCGGGATTATGGACTCGAGTATAACAAGGTGCCTCTTTTGTGTGACAATGAGAGTGCAATCAAGATCGCCTACAATCCGGTTCTTCATGGCAAGACGAAGCACATTGAGATAAGAAACCATTTCATCCGGGATCACATTGCTCGCGGAGATATTGTTCTATCCTTCATTGGTACCAAGGAGCAATTGGCGGACATCTTCACGAAGCCCTTGGATGAGAAGCGTTTCATTGAGTTGAGGCATGAGCTAAATACCATTGATCCATCGAACTTTGCTTGACTGTCGTGCGCACATACCACTCTCGAACTATATATCTAGATGAAAGGCACGCATGAACATAGGGGGGGTGTGGTTTAAACTTATTGAGCTATCCCTCCCCCCATAATGCATAAAGAAATCCAAAACATATGCTATTTGTCAAATAAGTAACTAATGAGCTTCATGTTGAGTTGTAGTCGTGAGTCCTAGATACATCTACGCGACCTCATACTACTATACCCTTACATGGTGGCTTCGTTCACCAACCTCCTTCTTGAGGAGTTTTTGGTTCTTCGTGTTTCTTTGTGACTTTATTTTGTCCTTCTTCTTTGTTATCTTTTTCTCCATGTTTTTGGAGAGTCTCATTCAAGCATTGTTTTCCTTTTGGTTTTTGCAAGCTTGGTTGTGTGTTCTTCCTTACCATCCTTGTAGTTTCCTTACCCTCCTTTTTGGTGTTCCGATGCCAAAGGGGGAGAAGTTCCTATTTGGATGGGTTTTTTGCATGGGGACTTTCGTTGTTGTAGCCTTTTGGTCCTCGTTGTTTATCTTCTCTTGTGGCTACATCAACTCTATGGAGGCACCTTACGGTGAGTTTGGGTATTCTCAAGGCAAAGGTATGACAACTTCACCCAAAACTCCTTGCATGATCTTGTGTTGCCTCCATATTGTGCATATGCTATTTGAACATGTCAAGTATCCTTGTTGCATATGTGCTTGGTTTGTAAAATCTAGGGGGAGTTATGCCTCTAGGACGTGTGCATTTGTATTCAAATACATATTCAAAATATGCACATGTCTAGGGGGAGCTCCGTCGAGCTTTTGCAAATCTAAACATCTCATCATAATATCATATGCCATTGCAAATTCTTGTGTTGTCATCAAACACCAAAAAGGGGAGACTGAAAGAGCAAAGTCTAAACCCCGGGTTTTGTGTGTTTGATGACAACACTTGAAAAATCTCACCGTGTGCATTGAGTATTCTTGTTAGATTTGCAAGTGCACGGTGACCTCGCTGGACACGTCAAGATCGGAGGACTGAAGCGTAGCTTATAGGTTTTCTGGTTTTGTGTGTGTATCGCGAGGTAACATGGTTGGAGAGGAAAAGAGGAGAAAGCAGCTTTTGTCAGGCCGGTACTACCGGTACTAGTAGCGGTAGTACCGCTACCCCTACTAGTACCGCCCCATGGTACCGCTCTGGAGTTCTGCGCTGATTTGTCCCACAGAACAGGTTACGGTACCTTTGCGGTACCTTGAGCGGTAATACCGCTTAAGAGCGGTAGTACCGCCCGAGGTACCGCTTAAGTACCGTAACGGAGTTACGGCTGTACCGCTCTAGTACTGCTTCGGTACCGCTTGGGATCCAGTAAGGTTTGGAGCCCATTGCGGTACCTCAAGCGGTACGGCGAGTGGTAGTACCGCTATGTGTCCACGTGGATAAGTTCTGTGGGATTTCGAATCCAGAGCGGTAGTACGCTTCCCAAAGCGTTAGTACCACTTAGGCAAAAACTGCATATAACGGTTGGATTTCGAGGGGCCTATTAAAAGGGCCTTTCTTCCCCAACACGATTTTATCTCTCCTCTCTCTCTCCTCCATTGTTGCTGAGCTTAAACCTTGAGGATCTCCCCAACCATCCAACCAATCTTGCCCAAATTTTGAGGAGTGGTGGAGGAGACCCCGATCTATAGTTCTACCAAGAGAGATTTCACCAATACTTGCTAATCCTTAGTGGATCTTGGTGTTAGGGTTCCTATGGTGGGATCTTGGAGAAAGTGCACCTATGGAGGCTTGCTTGGTGTTGTGCTAGCTCCATAGGTTGTTGGGAGCCTCCTTGTGGTGTGGAGCTCGCCCCAACCTTGTGAAGGAATCACCACCTCGACCGGTGCCATAGTGGAGAAGGGGGAGCCCCTTTGTGGAGCTCTCTCGAGGAAGAAGGTGAGGCCTTCCTTCGTGGTGTGGCCGTCTAGCCTCTTGTGTGAGGCTAGCACCTCCTCAACGCAGACGACTCTCTTTTGTGAGAGGAACTGTGGGAAACAAACCTCGCCTCGTCTCTGCGTCATCCGGTTGTCCCGCTCCTTACTCTTACTATCTTGCTTGTTCCTTTGCTTCTTGCACTTGTCTAGGATCATTGTAGGAACACCGACACCGCTAAAGCAATCACCTTTACCTTCCGCACCGCTAAAATTGGAAAAGGCTAAAACTTGACGTAGCGTCCATTCACCCCCCTCTTGTTCGCTACGATCCATTCAATGGAAGCAGAACTCACATCATTAGACACAGCCACTGTTGAAGCAGAGTGGCTTCGTGAGCTCTTGATGGACTTACCTGTGGTTGAGAAACCAATACCCGCTATTCCTATGAACTGTGATAATCAAACTGTGATCGCCAAAGTAAACAGTTCTAAGGATAATATGAAGTCATCAAGGCATGTGAAGAGGAGACTGAAAACTGTCAGAAAAATGAGAAACTTCGGAGTTATAGCGTTGGATTATATCCATACGTCTAGAAACCTGGCAGACCCCTTCACGAAGGGACTATCACGAAATGTGATAGAAAATGCATCGAGGGAGATGGGTATGAGACCCACACTATGAGCTGCCCACGGTAGTAACCCACTCTATGTGATCGGAGATCCCGTGAATTAGAGCTGGGAGCAGTGGCGGACGCAGGAAAAAATTGAAGGGGGGCACACCTCTAAATTTTTTTTTGAACCCCCAAAGTATGAGAATTGTTTGCTCAATAAACAATATATAAGACAAACCGATTGTGAAAATTAATGAACTTCCCTCGCTCGATTAATATCACTAAGCAATGGTTCAAGAGTTCATCACCCATATTATTTCTTAACTTATTTTTCACCATTGAAATTAGTAGGAGCAATATCAATTTGAAGGATTGTAAACTAAATCATAAACAACATTTTTTTTTCAACAAGCACAATAGAGAGCTTACCAAAATGATTGACACATTTGAGCCTACAATCTTCGGTTTCCTTCATCATCTAACGGTGTTGAAGAAGATGTAATCTTTTTTGCTTCATGTTTCTCGAAAAGTGATGCAATTTAGCTACTCCTCTTCATTTCTACAAAATAGAAATAGAACATATAAGTGACATATATTCCTCTTCATTTCTAGTTTTCTACAGGTGCCAAACTACCAATTAAATCAGGGACACTGGATAGAAATATGAATCACGGACAGAAATATGCTAATGTCATTTTAACATAATTGATTTAATATCACTTAACCACTTCAAATAATGAACCGATATAAATCAGGTCCCAGGAGAGGAACAAACAACGCATTTCCTCAGTCACATCCTGACATCCATATGCAGTAACAGAGCGGATCGAGAGGGCATCCCAAAATAAAAAATGCAACCTGACCAAAAATGACATCGTTGCTGGTTGTCTCTGTCATCTAGCAAGACCACGGCGGTGAGCGGTGACCGGCCGAGCGCTGTATCCGACGAGATCTAGACGGGAGGAGGCCAGCGGCCGGTGGAGACGAAGAGGAGCTACTGCTGGTGAATTGGGTGCGGAGGGCTGAGCCGACGATTTTGGGGCGAGGGCGCAAGGAGCAGCCGCCGTGAGCCGGGCAGCCGGAGGGCGGAGGCCTCGGAGCCAGTTCTTCTTCCCTCGATGACTCGCTCTGTTGCTAGCTCACGCGCTCCAATCATGAGGCGCTCACAAGTTTGATCAAAGTTGGGCCAGAGATTAGGGGTACCTAAATGATTTCTCAGATTTCTGGGTGGGCCACGGCCCCCCCGGCCCACACGCTGCGTACGCCCATGGCTGGGAGACAAGCTGTTGGTCAGCTGGGAGGAGAGTATATATCCCTATAGCAATTTTACCACTCCGTAAGATGCAATACTCTCCTAATCTGCATGGCAGGTTGATAATTATCTCAATGTGTTCTAAGTGGCTTATTTTAGCAGAGATGTTGTCCTGCAGAACATCTTTTGAAGAACACACCTATATGAGTCCGATTGTTAAACGTCGCAATCTATGAGAGTTGGGCGCTCTCTAGTAAACTCATGAAAGGCCCTGGAGTACGATGTATAAGCTCCAAACCGCGAGGAAGCCTCGCGGCAGCCTAGTATCGGTCTAGGCTTTGTATGAAGCTAGTGCGCAGAAAACTTCTAGTTCAAGGCATAGTCCACTATCCATGTTGCAATCTAGTGTAATATGAAGCTTTAAGTGGAAGTTCAACTTAACAGTCTCCACGACTTACCGGTATATAAAACAATGTTCTGGAAACTTATTGATGAGATGTGCCAATGAGAGTTTGTGGGGGATTGCTGGAATTTTGGGGCATTTGGGCTTTGGCCCATGGCCCATTATCAAATTCTGAAACTCACATGGTCCATCCCAAAAATCAGTGGCAGCACTAGTGGGCACTGAAGTTTAATCCCACATTGCTAGTTGGGAGAGAGTTGGAGTGGTATATAAGGTGGGATGTTCTAATGCTAGTAAGTGAGTGAGAAGAGAGAGAGCCCTCGCGCACTCCTCCTCCGCCGCCGCCCGCCTCGCCTCATCACGACGCGCCGCGGGTTGCGGGAATCTCGCTGAGTCGAGCTTATCTTTTTGCTGTTCGGGAAAATTATTTGTGTTATCAATGATGAGTCATTAACGGACGCGTTAACGCAGCCGTTTCGTTCTGGTATTTCTGGATCGTGAACTCGTATGTGGTCTGCGCCCCACGACCTTACCGAACTGCACTATTGTTGGGGGGTAGGCCAAGAGTATGACAAGTTCGCCATGTTTGGGTTATGTTAAACCGGATCACAGAGTGATCCGGAATCTTTAAGTTCAGCTAACCAGAGTTGGTACAAACCGGTATCCCCAAAGGGGTACACCAAAGTACTAGCTCTGAGAGGTTGTGCGGCTAAGTGAGAAGGTACCGGAACCAGAAGTAAAGGTACCGGAAAACCGGAACCAGGGGTTACTGTAGCCTGTTGGCACTCTGGTCAAAGATTCCTTCGGGAGCTAGAGGACAAGGATGGGTGAAGCAAATCAGCTTTAAACGAAGCCCTGGCGCCAAAGCAAGATGATGACATTAAAGATACCGGCAGAGTTCACTGCTCCCTGATTAAAGTCATAACTGGTGCCAGCTGGGCCAAAGTAGCTTTATAAAGTAGCTTAGCTCATCCTAGATTCCATTAGGGTTTCTTGCCTTGTAAGCCACCCTCTACCCTATATAAGGAGAGGGGGCACACCCCTGCGCGGGACAGTTCGGACCTAGGGAGAAATTAGGCTGTTCATCAGCAGATAGGAAGAGACTTGTACTGTACATCTTCTTGTTAGGATGATCTCCTTGCGTCCGAGCCTAACGGCTCGAACTCGGACCCTTGACCTCGTCCGCGCCCTGATCGGGGCCGCCCAACCGCATCTGGTTGGTGGGCCCCTGTCGCCTGTGCTATATATACTGTGGTGGGGGCGCTGGCACATGTGACGAAGTTGACTGGAGTGCCACTCGCCCCACCAAACAAACCTACTGATCTAGGTCTGCACAGTGCAGACGGGAAGCTCCGCCGCCATCACTTCCTCACCGACGCGCCGCCGTCGCCACCATCTCCATGTCAACGTTCTCCGGTACCTCTGCAAGGGTGAAGGTGACCCTCGATCTCTCTCCCTCTCTCAGTACATGAACACTTTATGTAACAGAGATAGATACTACTCGTTTAGATCTACACTAGTTGATCCACGGGAAATAACATTGGTATCAGAGCTTCTAGTGCTAGATCCTAATCGGTAGAAAAGAAAGAAAAAACCCTAGATCGATGCGAACACCGAACCCTAACCCTAACAGTGATAAAGAGGGGCAAAATTTCTTGCCGGCAAGGGCTTTTGGGGTCGTCGGTGAGAAAGAACACAGGCAGTGGGGCACAGCGCCGCCACTGCCGACATGATACCGGCTGTTGTGCTGTTACTGCGCGGCCGCCGGCAAAGGCACCACCACTCTGCGCCGCTTGACAGGGGTGTGCCCACCCTCGGGTGCACGCACCACCGGCAAGAGGGTCAAGGGAGCGCCGCCGTTCGTCTGCGCCGCCGGACCATCGTGTTTTGGTGGTGAGATGGAGCAGGTGGCCAAGGGAAAGGTGGAGAAAGAAAAAGGGGCGGGCACGCCGTCGCTGGCGAGCCGCCATGGGCCGCGCGCGCGGGAGGTTCATCCTCCACGTCGCCGCCATAGAACGAAAAGGGCAAGGGGAGGGGCCTGTCTCCGGACACTTGCTGCGCACGCGCGCGAGCAGCCGCCCCAGACGCCGGAGAGAAAGGGAGGAGGTCGTAGCCGCGCCGAGGAGCGCTTGCCGTGAGTTCGCCCCAGCCGGCGAGATGCGGGTGTTATCACCAGAATTTGACCGGATCAGAGGTGGGCCGCGATTGAAGATGGGTTTGAAGAATATACATAGAAGGAATACATGAATCGGCCTTGTGTACCAAGTTTGGGCTAGATTGCCCGTGTATCTGTACCATAGTAGGATACGTGTCGGTTAGAAGTTAGAGTTTAACCCGTGCACGGTTAGGTGCACGCCTGAATTAGAAAGTCCCCCGGACTATAAATATGTATCTAGGGTTTATGAAATAAACAACAATCAACGTTCACCACAAACCAATCTCGGCGCATCGCCAACTCCCCGTCTCGAGGGTTTCTTCCGGTAAGCACCATGCTGCCTAGATCGCATCTTGCGATCTAGGCAGCACACGTTTATTCGCCGTTCATGCGTTGCTCGTATCGAAGCCTTTTTGATGGCGAGCAACGTAGTTATCATAGATGTTCTAGGGTTAGCATTGTTCCTCGTATCATATGCTATCGTCGTGCAACCCTTGAGCATCTAGCCGCCCTTACGCCTATCCTGGGTGTAAGGGCGGCACCCCGCTTGATCATCGTTTAGTAGATCCGATCCGTTATGATCGCTCCTTGTTCTTCAAGGATTAGTCTAATATCTGCATCGTTAGGCCTTACAAACGGGTCGAAGGATCCAGTGGCGCGTAGGGTGTAGTTTGCTAGCCCTAGACAGGACGTTCCGAGGATCAACTTCGTGTTGGTTTTTAGGCCTTGTCTAGGGTCGGTTTACGATCACCGTGCGTGGTCGCCAGGCTCGATCACGAGTAGGATGTTCCGATTATGCGGTGAAAACCCCAGATCGTAGTAGGTCGCTTTAACTTTATCTTGATCAAGCAGGACCACCATCTGATCGTACACCTCGTACGCATCATGGGTGGATCGGCTCTTTGAGCCGATTCACAGGACAACCTGAGAGCCGATCGAGGCTCGTATTTAACGTTTACGTGTATGCCATGCGAGAAACTAAGCGAGGCATTCTCCAACACCTTCCCGACCAGGTATAGGTCAGGTGGCACGCCCTTGCATCAGCATCGGACGTGCGTGCAGAAGGCTTTGCGGGCCGTCGCTCAGAGGGACCAGGGCCAGCCGCAGTCCTGGGAGATTCCCGGCTCTACGGTGTTGCCCGTCGCTGCCCGCCGGCGGGTTTCTGACCGCAACACATTCTGGCACGCTCGGTGGGACAATCTTCGACATCCACCGCATCGCCATCTCCGAGATGGCGGAAGGCACTCCGGTCAAGTACGAGGATCTGACTGAAGAGCTCAAAAATAAGCATGACGAGATCAAAGCAGTCCTCGAAGCCGACCTCATCGGCTCTTTTCACAGAACCCGCTCACATGGCATCAGGTGGAAGGGGTTCTCGCCTGAAGGCGCGCTCGATGGAGTGGACCTGTCCTCCCCGTCGAAGAACGCACCAGGTCGCTGCGTCGGGAGATCAACTTAATGGTGGCTCATTCGCTGCACCGCCATTCCGAGAGCCTCGGTGAACACTTTGGAGCGTGTCGCTCGCGCGTGATCCAGGAAATCATGAGCCACCGGTACTCTCCGTCGGGACCAGCTCGGGTACTTACCAAGGAGAGATGCCACTCCGAGTCCCGTCCACCGCTGCCGTTCGCGTTGGCAGCACCAGAAGTGCCGAGTTCATCGGCATACGTCGTCTACAAGATTGGTGGAGACCCTAGTGACTACCAATTCTTACACGAGGCACCCAAGGAGATCCCGCACGGATACACGTGCGCATACGTGCCAGACTACAGTAACTGGGCACTCTCGAACCAGGCTGCAACAGCAGGGACTTCTGGGACAGCAGGAGGAACGTCGGGAACAGATCTTGAGAAGCAGACGTGGCTGGCTAAGTACGCCACCCCGACAAACCTCCAGAGCT
The DNA here is from genome assembly GCF_022539505.1 of Lolium rigidum. Taxonomy (NCBI): domain Eukaryota; kingdom Viridiplantae; phylum Streptophyta; class Magnoliopsida; order Poales; family Poaceae; genus Lolium; species Lolium rigidum. The sequence continues at coordinate 128,137,393 of NC_061510.1, forward strand.
CAGCTCCTGCAGTTGGCTCAGAGCTGGAAAAGCAAGCATGGCTGGCTAAGTATGCTACCCCGGCGAATCTTCAGGGTTCGGCGCCTGCAGCCATCACCGCGGATCAGATTTGTACAATTCTGAAAGACCAGTTCGGCATGATGCCGAAAAGGAGGACAATCGGCTATTCCAAGCCGTACCCCAACGAGTACGAATTGATCCCACTACCACCCAAATATCAGCTCCCTGATTTCACAAAGTTTAATGGATCAGATGGTTCCATCTCCATCGAGCATGTGAGCCGATATTTGGCACAGCTGGGCACGATCTCAGCATCAGACGAGCTGCGTGTGAGGTTCTTCGCACAGTCCCTCACAGGATCGGCTTTCGGGTGGTACACATCGCTGCCACCAAACTCAGTCCGGACTTGGAAGCAGTTGGAAGAACAGTTCCACGAGCAGTATCACTCAGAGGCTTCCGAGGCTGGCATTGCCGATCTAGCACAAGTACGACAGAAGCGCGGGGAAACGAGTGGCGGAATACGTCCGGCGCTTCAGGACCGTTAGGAACCGATGCTATTCGGTTCATGTAAGTGAAAAAGAAGCGATCGAGTTGGCGGTGGTGGGTCTCTCATCATCGATCAAGGACGTGGCCTCCCAAGCAGACTACCCTTCACTGGCGCACATGGTGCAGAAGCTGTCAGCATATGAACAGCACCACCCAGATGTTTACCAGGATAAATTCAAGCGTGCGGTGGTCCTGGTTGAGGCAGACGAAGATGAAGGTGCTTCGGGAGATCAAGAGGTAGCAGTGGCCGAATGGACTCGGGGGGCAAGCCCCGTGTCCTGTAAATGGGTTAAGCCACAAGGTCCTCCAAAAGGGTTTGACTTCGACGTGACCAAAGCTGAACAGATTTTCGACCTCTTACTCAAGGAGAAGCAGCTAAAGGTACCCGAAGGCCACAAGATCCCCATGGTGCAAGAGCTGAACGGAAATCCATACTGCAAATGGCATAACACGTTCACCCACGCCACCAACAACTGCAGGGTGTGGCGTCAACAGGTCCAAATGGCGATAGAACAAGGGCGGCTAATTTTCAGCCAGTACGCCATGAAGGTCGACACACACCCCTTCCCCGCCGTTAACATGGTGGAGTATACTTACCATGGGGGGTGCCAGCTAGATTTCTCGTGCAATATCAACATGGTAGGACCTGGACACCACTCTGGTAAGGACGGAGATGAGGGCAGCTGCTCTCATAGCAAGGATACAGAGGAAGCCGCTCCACGCGATCGGCTCCGTCACGATGGCAAGCGCTACATCACAGAGGGAGAAGTGAGGAACGTAAGATATCAGCGACCTCTCTCTGATCACCTCCTCAACAAGTATGTTGGTCAATATGACCAACGCCGGCGGTACAACGACGATGATGAAAAGGATCGTCTGGCTAGGGACGACAGGAGACGCCGTCGGCATGATCGTGACGAGGAGAGATATGAGCGCCACGCCAAGGAAAAGTCGAGAGAGCAAGACGACGTGGATAGGCACTGGGACCGCCCCTTCTTCGGTACACTCGCTGGGATTCGGGAATGAGCCGATTGCCCAAAATCGGCAAGCGCCCGTGAATGTAAACAAAAGAAGAAGGATGCAGCTAACGTGTCCGTGTTCAAACGTCTAGGGCCTCTCCCGCCTCGGAACAGAGCATGCTGAGTCCGCTCGGGTGGAAGATCTCGAGGAACTAGAGGACGATGATGAAGAAGAAGACAAGTATCATCGGCCAAGGTGGTGCCCCGATGGGCTCGGCCGTTCCCAGAAGCGAAGGGTTCAACGACTACGTGGGTTGGAGGAAGCCGAAAGGTTATACCTGCACACGTTGAGGAAGGCGCGGCCTGATCTGGCCGCTAAAATTCAGCGAACCCTGGACGAAGAAGGTCGGCCACAAAGGAAAGAGTGGCGCCCCAGACAAAAGAAAGCCGATGATGGGACATCGGCTGGCACAAACATGGTCTTCATCCTTCCAACGGAGTTTAGTGCTCCAGGATTAGACGAAGCACCTGTGGCACAACTTGATCGCGGCCCACGGCCGGTCATCTTTGAGAAGCCACGAGAGAGAAGCTACGAGCATCCGAAGGCCCCGTACTTGCGAGGTTACATCAATGGGCAGCCTTGTCAACAAGATGTTGGTGGACACCGGAGCGGCGAGTTAACATTATGCCATACTCCATGCTACGTCGGTTGGGACGCTCTAGCTCGGATCTGATCAAGACCAATGTGACACTGAGCGATTTCAACGGCCAAGCATCTGACACACAAGGTGTTCTGAACGTGGATCTGACCGTAGGAAGGAAAACCTTCCCTACGACGTTCTTCATTGTCGACAGCAAGAGCTCCTATGCTGTCCTACTAGGGAGAGATTGGATCCACGCCAACTGTTGCATTCCGTCCATGATGCACCAATGCCTAATACAGTGGGATGGAGATGAAGTAGAAGTCGTCCACGCAGATGATTCAGCCGAGATTTCAACGGCTGGCATGGACGTTTGGGAGACATCAGGCCAAGAGCCACACTCAGGCATCAATTTGGACGACTCGCGAGCGCATCGACGTGACAAAGAACGGGGTTAGGCTGGTTTTATCCACCGGCCTGACCCTGTAACAAAAGCAACATCGATGGACAAACGTGGCGATGCCGATCCAGGTGATCGGCCCCAAGGATTTATGGAGGAACATTACAAAACCTTCATCGAGCAAGCAACATGGAGGCCGATTCCAGCAATCGGCCAAAATTATCCTCACCATACATTCTGCTCGGGTTCAACATTTGATCCAACAGGGAATACCTGAAGAGCCGATACCCTCAATTACTTGAAAGAATCGGCTCGGGGGGCACCTAGGTGGATAAAACACGAGGATATGAAGTGGAAGTGTCTTTCAAATGCCCGGCAGCCCAAGTTATTCTTTGATGATGGGTATTGAAGGATGGGGGCCGGTACATAAATAGGCCGTAAAAAAATTCATAAAAATTTTTAAGCACAGCCGATGCGCAGACATCGACTTAAGGATAGAAAGCCGATGCATAGCCATCGACTCTAGCACAAATTTCATGGGATCTACCAGTGGCACGTGCAAAACACAAGGACCTCCAGCTCTGTGTCAGAGGAGTTCTATTTCTGTGCCGTTGTGTGATCATCTGCAATATCGACCTTCAACAGAGGAGGGGTGATCGGCTCTGGCTGGCTCTGCATGGTAGTTCTCTCAGACATGATCGTGCCCAGGTCCATTTGTCTGAATTGCGTGTCCTCGTCTCTGTTTCGCCTTGAATGAGACTCGGGGGGCAGCTGGCCTGGTGGATGCTCTGTTTTTGAAAGCCGATTAGGTGGCCATCGGCTAGTCCTGCGTCGTGATTTTCGTCAAGGGTGGTGATCCAGCAGAACTCAAACTCATTGATCGGAAAGATGAAGGATAGATCATGAGGGCTTGATGCATTGCCATCGGCTCATTGAGAATCGGCTTAAAGGAAATCGGCAAAATCGAATTGGGGAAACTTCTTCATTAATAAACAGGGTTTCTTACAAAGAAAGAGCCGATTGCTCAAAGAAGGAAGAACAAAAGAAGGGTCTGTTGACCAATCTACTACTACTAGGCCTACACTAGTAGATCCTAGTCTACGGGCCATCGCTGCCCTCGTCGTCATCCTCGGAGCTCTCATCGGCACTACTGCCGGTGGGCTCCTCGTCGCTGCTCCCGTAGCCCTCTACGGGAGCTTCATCCTCCTCTTCATCATCGCTGTCGTCGTCATCCTACCACATGCGGAGGCGTTTCGCCGGCGGGTAGCCCTCGAGGGAGTCGTCGTCATCGTCTTCCTCTTCCTCTTCTTCAGAGGAGGGGCAGCCGTCCCAGCGGAACAAGTCATCCTCGCTTTCCGATTCCAGTTCCCCATCGGCGAGGAACTGGAGATCTTCATCTCCGCTGGTCAAGGACTTGTCGTCCTCGGACCAGACGGAGGAGGCGTGGTCCTCCTGGTCCCATTCTTCTGGTGCGCGTATGTCCTCCGGCGTCTCACGGGAGGAGGAAGACCCATTGGAAAGACCGGAAGAGGAGGAAGAAGACATGGTGGCGCAGGAGGGTTTTTTGGGTGCTAGTGCGAGGAGGATGAGGGAGAAGCAAAATGTTTGGAACAGTTAAATAAAAGGGGATATGGTGGAGATTCAATGCCACAGCTGTTTCCGAGGAAGTGGTGCCCAACAGAAAAAAAAATTTCGCAGGCCACGCGGAGAAGTGGAAGAGGCAAGGCATCGTGATAAAGGATAGTGCAGCGGCTTCGCTCGCCACGACATGACCCGACGAAAGAAAAGCGTAATGATTTTGGAAATGTCATTTCCAAAACCAGGGGGCATGTGTTATCACCAGAATTTGACCGGATCAGAGGTGGGCCGCGATTGAAGATGGGTTTGAAGAATATACATAGAAGGAATACATGAATCGGCCTTGTGTACCAAGTTTGGGCTAGATTGCCCGTGTACCTGTACCATAGTAGGATACGTGTAGGTTAGAAGTTAGAGTTTAACCCGTGCACGGTTAGGTGCACGCCTGAATTAGAAAGTCACCCGGACTATAAATATGTATCTAGGGTTTATGAAATAAACAACAATCAACGTTCACCACAAACCAATCTCGGCGCATCGCCAACTCCCCCGTCTCGAGGGTTTCTTCCGGGTAAGCACCATGCTGCCTAGATTGCATCTTGCGATCTAGGCAGCACACGTTTATTCGCCGTTCATGCGTTGCTCGTACTGAAGCCTTTTTGATGGTGAGCAACGTAGTTATCATAGATGTTCTAGGGTTAGCATTGTTCCTCGTATCATATGCTATCGTCGTGCAACCCTTGAGCATCTAGCCGCCCTTACGCCTATCCTGGGTGTAAGGGCGGCACCCCGCCTGATCATCGTTTAGTAGATCCGATCCGTTATGATCGCTCCTTGTTCTTCAAGGATTAGTTTAATATCTGCATCGTTAGGCCTTACAAACGGGTCGAAGGATCCAGTGGCGCGTAGGGTGTAGTTTGCTAGCCCTAGACAGGACGTTCCGAGGATCAACTTCGTGTTGGTTTTTAGGCCTTGTCTAGGGTCGGTTTACGATCACCGTGCGTGGCCGCCAGGCTCGATCACGAGTAGGATGTTCCGATTATGCGGTGAAAACCCCAGATCGTAGTAGGTCGCTTTAACTTTATCTTGATCAAGCAGGACCACCATCCGATCGTACACCTCGTACGCATCATGGGTGGATCGGCTCTTTGAGCCGATTCACGGGACAACTCGAGAGCCGATCGAGGCTCGTATTTAACGTTTACGTGTATGCCATGCAGGAAACTAAGCGAGGCATTCTCCAACACCTTCCCGACCAGGTATAGGTCGGGTGGCACGCCCTTGCATCAGCATCGGACGTGCGTGCAGAAGGCTTTGCGGGCCGTCGCTCGGAGGGACCAGGGCCAGCCGCAGTCCTGGGAGATTCCCGGCTCTACGGTGTTGCCCATCGCTGCCCGCCGGTGGGTTTCTGACCGCAACAGCGGGCCACGAGCTTCTCCGTCCGCCGCCGACGCGTGCGGGAGAGACAGAACAAGGGTAAAATGACCTAGGGTTTTCTGGGGGCTGACCGTTTTTTGGGTCTTTTATACCGGCCCGAAAGTGAAGGATGACCGTCGGATGGATCCGACGGGCAAGATCGAAAACCTAACAGCGTTCGGGCCGCGTTGGCAGGCCGCCACGTCGGTGCCGCGGTTTCGGCAGCGTGGGCGCCGCGTGGCTGTGTGCCGCTTGGTGCGTGCGGGCCGCGTGGGCCACGGGCCCACGCCAGCACAGTAACAGTTTTCCTAGGCATTTTTTAGGCAGTTTTCGGTCAATTTTTGGCCCAATTTTGTCTAGTTTTTTCTGAATAAATAGGACCAACGAAATATTTGTTCAGAAATTAAAAAGTGAAAGATATGCCTCTGAAAAGTTCAAAATTTAAATAGTTTAAAGTCACAGTTTCCGCTCTAAATAGTAAAAGAAGCATTTTTTGTCAAATTTTTTCCTGAGCAAATTGAACCAACGAGATATTTGTTTTAGGAAATTAAAAAGTAATAGAGATGCTTCTAAAAGTTTTAAAGTTTAATGAATTCAAAGTTTCCGCTGCAAATAGTTAAAGATGCATTTTAAATTTTAAAAATGCAAAAGTGATGGTTAAAATTTAAAAAAGGTTGATTAAAAGAGATTGTTGAAACAATTATGATCCTGTCATTTTATGACCAACGTTGTTAATGAAATTATCATGTTTTGTTGTAAGAATATGTGCAAAAGTGACAATTGAATTTTTAAAAGAGATGATTAAAGTAATTATTGTGACAATCATGGTTATGTTATTTTTGGACCAACATTATTAATGACATGATCATGTTTTGTTGTAATAAGGTGTGCATTTATCTCTATTTTCTGCCCAACGGTGATATAGATATAAATTGCACAAACAGTTGTATGTTCTAATTTTGACCAACGTTGGATTATTGCATGCAATTGTTGTTATGATCTCATTTCATTGTGGTTTAAAGGTGGGTACTACTTGATGAGTTGCATCAAGGATGTTCCAACCCTCAAAGGTGACAACTACACTGAATGGAGAAAAGAAGGTCGATTTGTGCTGAGGTGGACTAGGTTCCCATAGCCGGTCAGACCAAAAGGTCCAGTCAGAAATGACAAGGATGATGATGTTGCATGGCAGTATAAAAAGTGGCTAAGTGCCATTTATAAAGAATACAATTGAGACCGCTATTGTGGGCTCAATTGCAGAGTGTGCTTCCATAGGGGAGTATCTTGAAAGAATAAAGAGCTAGTTCACTGGTTCTTCAAAGATATGTGCGACCCAGCTGCTGAAGCAACTAGTGACAGAAAAGTACACATGGACATGAAGGACATGGCGAGTGTGCCATATGGTTGTAATAATGCTTATGTGGAGTTGCTTAACTCCATGATGAGCTTTATTTATTGTCCTTGCGTGAAAAAGGTGATGTTTGTGTGTAATGTGAATGAGAAGGTATCCGTGTCGGAAAAAGAACAAAAGAAAAGAAAAAGAACTGATGAATCATCGAAATTATGGCATTATCGCTTAGGCCATATTTCGAGGGGGAGAATAGAAAGACTCGTTAAAAATGATATTCTTCCTCCATTAGAATTCTCAGACATAGAACAGTGCATCGATTGCATTAAAGGAATGTTTGTAAAGCAAATTAAAAAGGGTGCAAATCGATGCACAACAACACTAGAAATAATTCACACCGATATATGTGGACCATTTCCTGTGAAAATTATGGATGGCTATGATTCGTTCGTAGCATTCACGGATGATTACTCCCGATATGGTTATATTTATACAATAAAAGAAAGAACATGAGTGTTGGATAAATTCAACATATTCAAAACTGAAGTTGAAAATCAGCATGATAAAAGAATAAAGATAGTTAGGTCTGATCGTGGAAGGGAGTACTACGGTCGACATACTCCATATGGCCAAGTCCCTGGACCTTTTGCAAGGTTCCTACAGGAGACTGGAATAGTCGCCTAGTACTCGATGCCGGGCGAACCTCAGCAGAATGGGGTAGCTGAAAGGCGCAAGTGCGCAGTATGATAAGCTATTTCACCCTACCATTGGGATTGTGGATTGAGGCTTAAAAAACCACTATTCACATTCTAAACAGAGTACCAAGCAAATCGGTGCCCAAAACGCAGTATGAGCCATGGACAGGGAGAGTGCCTTCTCTAAACCACCTGAAAGTGTGGGGGAGCCCTGCTGAGACCAAAGTATTCAATCCAAATATCGCAAAGTTATATACTGATGTCTACGGGTGTTTCTATTCTTGTAGACAGTGTTGGGCCTCCAAGAGCAGAGGTTTGTAGAACAGCAGCAAGTTTCCCTTAAGTGGATCACCCAAGGTTTATCGAACTCAGGGAGGAAGAGGTCAAAGATATCCCTCTCATGCAACCCTGCAACCACAAAGCAAGAAGTCTCTTGTGTCCCCAACACACCTAATAGGTGCACTAGTTCGGCGAAGAGATAGTGAAATACAGGTGGTATGAATAAATATAAGAAGTAGTAACGGCGCCAGAAAAGTGCTTGCTGGCGTGTGGTTGATGGTGGTAATATTGCGGAAAGTACGGATACGATAAAACGAGTAAACAAGCGACGATAGCGATATTTAGGAACAAGGCCTAGGGATCATACTTTCACTAGTGGACACTCTCAACTTTGATCACATAACAGAATAAATAAATAGATACTAGACTCTACACTCTCTTGTTGGATGATGAACACCACTAATTGTGTAGGATTACACGAACCCTCAATGCCGGAGTTAACAAGCTCCACAATATTCGATGTTCATGTTTAAATAACCTTAGAGTGCATGACAGATCAACATAACCAAACCAAGTACTAACATAGCATGCACACTCGTCACCTTCACACTACGAAAGGAGGAATAGATCACATCAATACTATCATAGCAATAGTTAACTTCATAATCTACAAGAGATCACAATCATAGCCTACGCCAAGTACTACACGATGCACACACTCTGTCACCATTACACCGTGCGGGAGGAATAAACTACTTTAATAACATCACTAGAGTAGCACACGGATAAATTGTGATACAAAACACATTGCAATCATAAAGGGATATAAATAAGCACTTCACTATGCCATTCATAACAGTGAATAAGTATTCCGTGAAATATAGCCTAAGAGACCCACACGGTGCACACACCTGTCACCTTTACACACGTGGGACAAGGAGTCTCCGGAGATCACATAAGTAAAATCCACTTGACTAGCATAATGACATCTAGATTACAAGCATCATCATATGAATCTCAATCATGTAAGGCGAGTTCATGAGATTATTGTATTGAAGTACATAGGAGAGAGATGAACCACATAGCTACCGGTACAGCCCGAGCCTCGATGGAGAACTACTCCCTCCTCATGGGAGACGAGCAGCGTTGATGAAGATGGCGGTGGTGTCGATGGAGGAGCCTTCGGGGGCACTTCCCGTCCGGCGGCGTGCTGGAACAGAGACTCCTGTCCCCCAGATCTTGGCTTCGCGATGGCGGCGGCTCTGGAAGGTTTTCTCTGGTTTCGTCGAACGTAATAGGGTTTTCGCGACGGAGACCTTAAGTAGGCGGAAGGGCAGCCTCGGAGGGGTCCTGGTGTGTCCCCACCTCGTGGCCCCACTTCGTTTCCCCTTCGGACTTCTGGAAGCTTCGTGGAAAAATAGGACCCTGGGCGTTGATTTCGTCCAATTCCGAGAATATTTCCTTACTAGGATTTCGAAACCAAAAACGACGAAAACGAGACCGGCACTTCGGCATCTCGTCAATAGGTTAGTTCCGGAAAACGCATAAATATGACATAAAGTATGCATAAAACATGTAGATATCATCAATAATGTGGCATGGAACATAAGAAATTATCGATACGTCGGAGACGTATCAGATACCAAAACAGTCAGCTGCCATTTTATTGGCTATCCTGAAAAGTCAAAAGGTTATCGTTTCTACTGTCCAGAGAAATACACAAAGTTTGTGGAAACGGGACATGTTGTCTTCTTAGAGGACGAAATGATGAGGGGGGGGGCATGGTAGCTCGGAAAATTGATCTTGAGGAGAAGAGGGTGCATGCACCTAATCCGATAACTCAGGAGCCATTTTTTGCGCTACCATGTGCACCTGTACCAACGATCGCTGTGATTGTGGTGCAAACGCCAGTTGTGACTGCACCCATGACAACGATGAGTGAAAATTCGGAACCTGTCCATCAGGAGTCGAATGAACCATTTGTTGAGCATTAAAGGGAGCAACAACAGCCACCTCCTGAAAAGTACAAAGCACGACTTGTGGCAAAAGGATTTACACAAAGAGAAGGGATAGATTACAATGAGACATTTTCTCCAGTCTCATGTAAGGATTCCTTCAGAATCATAATGGCACTAGTTGCACATTTTGATTTAGAGTTGCATCAAATGGATGTAAAGACGGCATTTCTAAACGGGGATTTAGAAGAAAATGTCTACATGAAACAACCTAACGGTTTTATCATGGAAGGTAAGGAAGAAATGGGATGCCGCCTAAAGAAATCCATTTATGGATTAAAGCAAGCCTCGAGACAGTGGTATCTAAAGTTCAATGAGACAATTAAGAGATTTGGATTTAAAGAAAATATTGAGGACAATTGCGTTTATGCAAAGTTTAAAAGTGGGAAATATATTTTCCTAATCTTGTATGTAGATGACATTCGCTTGCTGGCGAGTGATGTTAGTCTACCGCAAGAGACAAAGAAGTTCTTGTCCTCAAATTTTGATATGAAAGATCTTGGTGAAGCGTCATATGTTTTGGGCATAGAAATTCACCGAGATAGAAACAATGGAGTATTAGGACTATCGCAAAAGGCTTATTTAGAAAAGATTCTAAGTAAGTATAATATGCATAAGTGTAGTGCCACACCTGCCCCTATAGTCAAGGGCGACAGTTTTGGGAAATATTAAAGTCCCCAAAATCAATACGAGCTCGATCAAATGAAAGCGGTTCCATATGCTTCGGCTATTGGAAGCCTACAGTATGCACAAGTGTGCACTCGCCCTGACTTAGCATTTATCACCGGAGTACTCGGTAGATATCAAGAAAATCCAGGTTTTGAACAACTGGAAAATGGTAAAGAAGGCATTGCGTTATGTGAAAGGCACAAAGAGTTACATGCTAACATACGTGAAGATCTGATTCCCTAGAAATAAGAGGGTATTCGGATGCAGATTTTGCGGGGGATAAAGATGATAGAAAATCCACATCCGGATATGTATTCACCCTCGCGGGGGAGCTATTTCGTGGAGAAGCTCCAAACAGACGATAGTTGCATCATCCACGATGTATGCAGAATTTATAGCATGTTATGAAGCCACGGGGCAGGCATTATGGTTAAAGAAATTTATACCCAACTTGAAAGTGGTAGATTGTATTGACACACCACTAAAGATGTACTGCGACAATGAGCCTGCAGTATTTTATGCTCACTTCTACCTCTGGCCAAGGGTCAAGTTAAGGAATACATACCGGTTTCTTTCCATCTTCTTTCCCTGTTAACCAAACCCTCCCCCGGATCCTCTAGCGCACATTCGGCCCCAACTTAAGCCATCCTATGGCATCTATCTGTTCACCACGATGAAAACTATATAAGCGCGGACGTAAACCCTACCCTGTACCAGACGCATACGCGACTACCTGTTTCCAGTTCATTGCACCGCCGCCTTCTTCTTCCTCATCCCGTCCGTCGGCGTGCACCGACTGCCAGGATACTAGGTATCTTTGAGCATGGTAGAAAAACCTATGTACAGCAGTCCGGATAAAACGATAAAAGCTTCTAGTGTTGCAGTAGAGATGTGTGAATTGCTTTCTGGCGAGGCTTTAGCAAAACAACAGGATCGAGTAAGAGAGTTGCTTGATCAGATTGAGGCACAAAATGCTGAGCTTGCTAGAATTAACAAAGCAGCTGCAACGTCAAAATCGGTACGTTCGGCAAAGAATGCCGGAAGCAAGTCGCATGGGCAGGCATCGTCCCCCCATCCCAACAGAAGAAGTGAAAATGATGCGAATGCGCAACAGATGACTGTGTACGATCCGGTTTTGGCCGGAAAACAACAAGCCGGGCAACACGATGCCGGTAGAAAAAGCCAAGGGGCAGGTCGCGGCTATGCCGGAAATGGCTACGCCAGAAATGCTTATGCCGGTAAAGGTGAAACCGGGCAAAATTATCGAGCGGCAAGAGCAGCTTATGCTGAGGAGGAAATGCCTCCACCAAGGTACCGGCAGGGAAAGGCCGCGGTACCGGAACGTTACGATGAAGCTGATTCCGGAATGGAAAGGATCAGAGCTTACCGGGACCCGTTGGGAGAACGTGTTGGAGAGAGATGCCTGCCAGACCGGGATGCGAGGCACAGGCTGGACAGAGTGTATTTATCCGAGATAATCGAAGCCGAAGGTCCTCCGGGTCCGCATTGCTTTGGCCCGCGGATCATGAGGTAAGAACCACCGGTACGCAACTTCCAGTTGCCCCGTGACACAAAAACATACGATGGCAGCACGAAGCCGGAAGATTGGCTTGCGGACTATGTGACCGCAGTGTACGTCGCTGGTGGCGGAGGAACCGCAGCAGGCGGAGGAAACTGGCGCTGGGCCGTGAGAATCATACCGTCCTTCCTGGTAGGACCGGCACGTATTTGGCTTAACAACTTGCCAAAGGGGAGCATAAATGGCTGGCTCGATTTTGAGTAAGCTTTCGTGAGCAACTTCAGCAGCACGTACCGGAGGCCAAACAAACCGCAGCAGTTCGCCTTGTGCCAGCAGCGCGAGAATGAAATAGACCGGGACTATCAAACCCGGTGGAACTCCACGAGGAACTCCTGCGAAGGAGTGATAGAAGCACAGGCAAATGCTTGGTTCTGCAATGGGTGCCGGAGAGGTTCACCATTGTGGCAGAAGCTACAGAGAAACATGCCGACCACTTTGGCTGAGATGATTCGGGTGGCAGATAGCTACGCGTTGGGAGATCCGATGCAGCCGGCAGTGCAGGCTGAGCCGGTGCAAAGGAGTCAACCGCGCCAAGATCAGTACCGGAACAATCATCATAACAAAAGAAGGGAAGATTTTCCGGACCGAAGATACGGACTGCAACAAGTGGCCACAGTACAGGACAATTCCAGCGCTGGCGGAAGCCAAAGACAGAAAACCGGATCGCAGCCGTGGGCGGGTCCAAAAAAAGCAAGGGGTTGAGAAGAAACCGTGGCAAGATCAGGAAAAATATACCATGGAGTCCGCTATGGACCAGCCGTGCCGCTGGCACACGCCGAATCCGGCAAGGCCGGCGAACCATTTAACAAAAGATTGCTCCTGGACCAAGAGGTTGATGGGGAGAGGCATGATGAAAGATGCAAGAGACCAAGGTTTTGAGAGGTTACCACCACAACCGCCACTTACCGGGGAAAATGCACAACCGGTACATGCTCAGCCAAACCGGCTGCAACAGCCGCAAGAAATTAATCAGGTGGCACAGGGTATTAACCAAGCCCCGCACCGGCACCTTTGGGCCGGAATGTTTACCATGATCCGGATTTGTGCTGCGTTGTGTTCGTAAAAGAGCCAAGAGACCGGCAAAGTGTGCATCGCCGTTCTATGGAAGTGAACGCAGTGATACCGGCAGTACCAAAGTACATGATGTGGTCAAATCAGGAACTGACTTGGTCGTTGATACGTCTCAAACGTATCTACTCCCTCCGGTTCATATTAATTGACTCTAATATGGATGTATCTAGACACATTTTAGTTCTAGAAACATCCATATTGAAGTCCATTAATATGAATCGGAGGGAGTATAATTTCTTATGTTCCATGCTAGTTTTATGACAATACCTACATGTTTTATTCATACTTTATATCATTTTGATGCATTTTCCGGTACTAACCTATTAACAAGATGCCGAAGCGCCAGTTCCTGTTTTCTGCTGTTTTTGGTTTCAGAAATCCTACACAGGAAATATTCTCGGAATTGGACGAAACAAAAGCCAAACCTCCTATTTTGCTGAAACGGACCCAGAGAGCCAGAGAAGTGCCGGAGGGGGGGCCAAGGGGCCCCCAGACCATACCTGGGCGCGGGCCCAGCCCTGGCCGCGCCACCAGGTGGGGAGGCCACCCCCTGACTCCTCCGAGGCCGCCCTTACGCCTATATATTATGTCCGTCGCGAAAACCCTAAAGGAATGGACGATATTCCACGAAGAGTTTTGTAGCCGCCGCCATCGCGAAGACAAGTTTCGGGGGACAGAAGTCTCTGTTCTGGCACGCCGCCGGGACGGGGAAGTACCCCCGGAGTCATCTCCATCGACTCCATCGCCATCTTCATCGCCGTTGCTGTCTCCCATGATGAGGAGGGAGTAGTTCTCCCCCGAGGCTGAGGGCTCTACCGGTAGCTATGTGGTTCATCTCTCTCCCATGGTGTGATCTTCATGTGATCATGAGCTTTGTATCACTATTAATCTATGTGCTACTCTAGTGATGTTATTAAAGTAGTCTATTCCTCCTCCATGATGTAAAGTGGACAGTGTGTGCATCATGTAGTACTTGGTGTAGGCTATGATTGTAATCTCTTGTGGATTATGAAGTTAACTATTACTATGATAGTATTGATGTGATCTATTCCCCCTTTCATAGCTATTGTTGACAGTGTGTATGCTATGTTAGTACTCGGTCTAAATCGCAACGGTATTATCTTGGATTATGATTTGATGAGGATATCCCTATGAGTGGTGTTTGTCAAGTACTTGATGAACTTTAAGTGGAGCTTTTGTAGCCACTACGTGATGATTAGTGATTCCAATAGGAGAGTAATTCAGAGTAGCACAAGTGAAGAGAAGTTATCTAATTGTTATGTGATCATTGTTGAGAGTGTCCACTAGTGAAAGTATGATCCCTAAGCCTTGTTTCTAAGCATTGAAACACCGTTTCCAACAAGTTACTGCTACATGTTCGCTTGCTGCCATTTTTATTTCAGATTGCAATTACTACTTATAATCATCCATATTACTTGTATTTCACTATCTCTTCGCCGAACTAGTGCACTTATACATCTGACAAGTGTATTAGGTGTATTGGGGACACAAGAGACTTCTTGTATCTTAATTGCAGGGTTGCTTGAGAGGGATATCTTTGACCTCTACCTCCCTGAGTTCGATAAACCTTGGGTGATTCACTTAAGGGAAACTTGTTGCTGTTCTACAAACCTCTGCTCTTGGAGGCCCAACACTGTCTACAGGAATAGAAACATGCGTAGACATCAAGATATTTTCTGGCGCCGTTGCCGGGGAGGTAAGGTAAAAGGTATTCAGATCCTCCGACTACTAAGCTATTTCCTGGCACTGTTTCTGGTGTGTGATTGCTCGAAGTTATTTCCTTTAGATTCTGCAATTGCATCTTTTTGTTTCTTGTTTTTATTTTTCACTAGTCAGGCATAATGGAAAACAACAGTGAGCTTTTTAATCTTTTTCCTGAGTTAAGACCTGAATTGTTTGATGCGAAAATTAAAAAACCTATGGAACCTTATTTGCATGCTAGTAGCAATGTTATTAGTATGAACGCAATTACTGCTAATGCTATGGAAAAACCTAAGCTTGGGGAAGCTAGTTTTTATGATCTTTTTAGCTTCCCAGCTTTAGGGAAGAAAATTTGCTCTGATAATACTTTATCTTCCATATGCGATAACTCTAATGATGCTTGTGATATTTTAAATCCACCTGTTGAAAGTATTCTATATAAAATACCTATGAAAATTATTGAACGTGTTGTGGATAACCGCTATGAAGGGGATGGAACTGTCCATCCTGGAGATCATTTACTGTTTTTACATGAATTATGCGGGTTATTCAAGTGTGCGAGTATTTCTATGGATGAAGTTAGGAAGAAACTATTCTCTATGTCGCTGTCTGGTAAAGCGGCGCATTGGTATAAATTGCTGAAGAATAGGCATTCTCTTGATTGGAAGGATATTATGCCCCTATTTTATTCTAAATTCTATTCTCCAAGTGAAATTCACAAAGACCGAAACCTCATATATAATTTCTGGCCTCATGATGGAGAGAGTATTTCCCAAGCATGGGGGAGATTGAAGTCTTTAATGCTGAAATGCCCCATTCATGAGCTTCCTGGTAATATCATCATTGATAATTTCTAAAGACTTTCTTTTCAAGATAAAAACTTGTTGGATACTACTTGTTCTGGATCATTCACGCACAACAAAGAAGAGTTTAAATGGGACCTTCTTGATCGGATTCAGGAGAACACTGAAGATTGGGAGAACGACAAAGGTAAAGAATCAGGTATAAACTATGAATATGAATGCATTAAGTCTTTCATTGAAACTGCTGATTTTCAAGAGCTTAGTGCTAAATATGGTCTTGATCCTCAAATTATGGTCGATTGCTATAGAGCCTTTGCTTCTCATATTAATGTTCCTAAATAAAATTGGTACATGTATCATGAACCTTTTAAAGACACTTGCATGGAAAATGAAATTGTTGTTAATGGTTGCAATAAACATGCCCAAACTTCTGAAAATACTATTTCTTATAAGCATGTTAATTTTTGTGGAATGCATAGACCTTGTGGAATTAATCAAATCGAAGATGAATATTGTATCCATCATAGGAATGAAAAAACTAGAAAGTGGTCTAGGGCTCTAGATGATCTTGGTGAAAAAGTTTGTGCCCTCTATCCTTTTATTTGTGAACTTTGCCATAGAGTGGGTCATTTTAATTTTCAATGCTCCTCCAATGATAATTCGAACCTCATGAGTGCTGCAAATTTGTATTGTGATGGTGAAATCACTCCTAATCAGCATGATGAACTTACATTATTTTTGGAGTGTGAAGAGTTATTGAGAAAAACTTCTTTGGTGGATATGAGTGCTCTTGATATTAATAGTGTCCTGCATGGGTGTCTTTCTTATTGCATTGATAATTGCCACACAAATACTTACATACAAAATATTTTAGAAGATGACACTTTGCCAAAATATGATAGGACCGCTGTGTGTTTTGAACTTATTAATGAAAAGGAGGAATCCTCCCAAGTTTCTTCTATTGTATCCGGAAATAAATCAGGTTATGTGGAGAAGCCTCCCTTCAAGCCTCTTCCTCCTAAAGAAGGGAACGAGGAGAAGGAAAAGAAGAAGAAGAAGGGAACGACGAAGAAGAAGAAGAAGAAGAAGAAGAGGGGAAATAAAAAGAAAGAGGTAACGGCATATCCCCGCGTGTATGAGATAACGATAGGTAACCGTAAGTATGTTGCTCCTAATGATTATTATGATAATGAATCTGAGTACAATGATCTTCCTATGCCCTTTACCTACATTAGTGATCATGATTTGGAAGAGCACATTACTTTTGATATTGAAGATCTCTGGGACACTAATTCTGAAAGTGATGATGTTAATAATTGCCAAAGTATTAGTACTATCCATGTTTCTTCCCATAATTATATAGAAAGCTCTAAGCTTGGGGATGAGGTGTTTGAAAATCCTTTTGCTACTGATGATTATATGTTTGATACATCTCCTTCTAGTAACAATGATGGTATCTTTACAGATGAACACACTTTGGAAGATAACTATTCTATTTCTTATGATGACACTATGCCTCCAATCTTTGACAATTATTATAAAGAATACTATGACATAGGTTATAATTACAATTATCCTTATGAAACTTGTCATAGTTATGATGGGATTGCCAAAAACCATCCCCTTAGTATGCAACTTGTTTACCATATTCAAATTCTTGATAATGATCCTGCTCCAATTACTATTAATGAGAAGAGTTTTTCTTATGCCAAAAGTAATGATACTTTTATGCATGTGGATCATGATAAGAATGCTTTATGTGATAGCTATATTGTTGAGTTATTCATGATACTACTGAAAGATACTATGAGAGAGGAAAATATGGTTGTAGAAATTTTCATGGTACTAAAACACCTCTCTACATGCTGAAAATTTTGAAGTTACTCGTGTTTTATCTTCCAATGCTTGTCACTTTGATCTTCATGAATTTATTTGTGTACAAGATTCCTATGCATAGGAAGCGGGTTAGGCTTAAATTTGTTTCATACTTTCTTTTTGATGCTCTCTTTGCTTCAACTCTCATCCTTATGTGAGCATCATTAAAATTATTGAGCTCATCTTAATGGCTATAAAGAAAGCACTTCTCGGGAGATAACCCATGTTTTTATTTCGCTACTATTTTGTTGTGTCTTGGAAGTTGTTACTACTGTAGCAACCTCTCCTTATCTTTACTTTATTGCATTGTTGTGCCAAGTAAATTCTTTGATAGAAGGTTGATACTAGATTTGGATTTCTGCGCAGAAACAGATTTTTTAGCTGTCACGAATTTGAGTTGATCTCTCTGTAGGAGAGTCTAAAAATTCTGTAAAAATTCATAAGTAATCCTCAGATATGTACACAACTTTCATTCAATTTGAGCTTCTTCATCTGAGCATGTTAAGTGCCTCGAAAAAATTCGTCTTTAAGGACTGTTCTGTTTTGACAGATTCTGCCTTTTATTTCACATTGCCTCCTTTACTGTATTTGAGTGGATTTCTTTGCTCCATTAAATTTCAGTAGCCTTGGGTAATATCCAGAAGTGTTGGGAATGATTGTGTCCTCTCTGAACATGTGAATTTTTGATTATGCACTAACCCTCTAATGAGATTGTTTTGAGTCTGGTGTGGAGGAAGTTTTCAAGGATCAAGAGAGGAGGATGATATAATATGATCAAGAAGAGTGAAAAGTCTAAGCTTGGGGATGCCCCCGTGGTTCATCCCTGCATATTTCAAGAAGACTCAAGCATCTAAGCTTGGGGATGCCCAAGGCATCCCCTTCTTCATCAACAACTTATCAGGTCACCTCTAGTGAAACTATATTTTTATTCCGTCACATCTTATGTGCTTTACTTGGAGCGTCTGTGTGCTTTTATTTTTGTTTGTGTTCGAATAAATTTGGATCCTATCATGCTTGTGTGGGAGAGAGACACGCTCCGCTTTTTCATTTGAACACTTGTGTTCTTCGTTTTACTTTTAATGTTCATGGCAAAAGTTAAAAGCTGCTGCACTTATTGCTATTTGGTTGGAAACAACAAATGCTTCATGTGGTAATTGGTATATTGTCTTGAATAATTTTATACTTGGCAATTGTTTTGAGTTCTCAAGAAGATCATGTTTAAGCTCTTGCATCATGTAGTTTAAACCTATTAGTGGAGAACTACCGTAGAGCTTGTTGAAATTTGGTTTGCATGATTGGTCTCTCTAAAGTCTAGATATTTTCTGGTAAAAGTGTTTGAGCAACAAGGAAGACAGTGTAGAGTCTTATAATGCTTGCAATATGTTCTTATGTAAGTTTTGTTGTATCTGGTTCATACTTGTGTTTGCTTCAAACAACCTTGCTAGCCAAAGCTTTGTACTGAGAGGGAATGCTTCTCGTGCATCCAAAACCTTGAGCCAAAACCTATGTCATTTGTGTCCACCATAACTACCTACTATGTGGTATTTTTCTGCCATTCCAAAGTAAATTGTTTGCGTGCTACCTTAAAAAAATTCATTCCTTGTCTTTGCAATACATAGCTCATGGGAAAGTAGGCTAAAAAACTATTGTAGTAAAGAATATGTCGCTTATGTATCTTAGTTCTTATAAGTTGCTTGTTGAGCGGTAACCATGTTTCTGGGGACGCCATCAACTCGTCACACCTTTGTTGAATATCATGTGAGTTGCTATGCATGTTCGTCTTGTCTTAAGTAAGGGAGATTTTCCATGAGTTAAATGGTTTGAGTATGCATATTGTTAGAGAAGAACATTGGGCCGCCAACCAAAGCCATGTATCATGGTGGAAGTTTCAGCTTGGACATTAATCCTCAAATCTCTTATGAGAATATTATCTGTTGTTTAATGCTTAAAGCATAAAAGAGGAGTCCATTATCTGTTTTCTATGTTGTCCCGATATGAATGTCCTCAAGTTGAGATCTATCAAAATCGAGAAATCAAATGCGATTTATCTCCTTGGACCTTTGTACAGGTGGCTAATGTCTACGGGAGCTTCTATTCTTGTAGACAGTGTTGGGCCTCCAAGAGCAGAGGTTTGTAGAACAGCAGCAAGTTTCCCTTAAGTGGATCACCCAAGGTTTATCGATCTCAGGGAGGAAGAGGTCAAAGATATCCCTCTCATGCAACCCTGCAACCACAAAGCAAGAAGTCTCTTGTGTCCCCAACACACCTAATAGGTGCACTAGTTCGGCGAA
The DNA here is from genome assembly GCF_022539505.1 of Lolium rigidum. Lineage (NCBI taxonomy): Eukaryota > Viridiplantae > Streptophyta > Magnoliopsida > Poales > Poaceae > Lolium > Lolium rigidum. Next base: position 128,157,280 of record NC_061510.1, read on the forward strand.
GAGATAGTGAAATACGGGTGGTATGAATAAGTAGTAGCAACGGCACCGGAAAAGTGCTTTGCCCAGGACAGGTAAATAAGCGAGTAGTAATGCAGCAGTAGTAACGCGTAAGAAACAATAAACAAGCAGCGATAGCGATATTTAGGAACAAGGCCTAGGGATTAGACTTTCACTAGTGGACACTCTCAACATTGATCACATAACAGAATAGATAAATGCATACTCTACACTTTTGTTGGATGATGAACACATTGCGTAGGATTACACGAACCCTCAATGCCGGAGTTAACAAGCTCCACAATAATGCTCATATTTTAGTAACCTTTAGTGTAAGATAGATCAAAAGACTAAACCAAGTACTAACATAGCATGCACACTGTCACCTTCATGCATATGTAGGAGGAAAAGATCACATCAATATTATCATAGCAATAGTTAACTTCGCAATCTACAAGAGATCATGATCATAGCATAAACCAAGTACTAACACGGTGCACACACTTGTCACCTTTGCACACGTGCGGGAGGAATAAAACTACTTTAATAACATTGCTAGAGTAGCACATAGATAAATTGTGATACAAACACATTGCAATCATAAAGAGATATAAATAAGCACCTCACTATGCCATTCAACAGGTGAATAAGTATTCTGTGAAATATAGCCTAAGAGACCCACACGGTGCACACACTTGTCACCTTTACACACGTGGGACAAGGAGTCTCCGGAGATCACATAAGTAAAACTCACTTGACTAGCATAGTGACATCTAGATTACAAGCATCATCATATGAATCTCAATCATGTAAGGCAGCTCATGAGATTATTGTATTGAAGTACATAGGAGAGAGATGAACCACATAGCTACCGGTACAGCCCCGAGCCTCGATGGAGAACTACTCCCTCCTCATGGGAGCAGGCAGCGGTGATGAAGATGGCGGTGGAGATGGCAGCGGTGTCGATGGAGAAGCCTTCCGGGGCACTTCCCCGCTCCGGCGAGGTGCCGGAACAGAGACTCCTGTCCCCCGGATCTTGGCTTCGCGATGGCGGCGGCTCCGGAAGGTTTTCCGTATCGTGGTTTTTCGCATCAGGGGTTTCGCGACGGAGGCTTTATATAGGCGAAGAGGCGGCGCAGGAGGGTCGAAGGGGTGGCCACACCATATGGCGGCGCGACCAGGGCCTGGGCCGCGCCGGCCTATGGTCTGGGGGCCCAGTGCCCCCCCTCTGGTCCTTCCCGGGTGTTCCGGATGCTTCCGGTGAAAATAGGAACCCGGGTCTTGATTTCGTCCGATTCCGAGAATATTTCGTTACTAGGATTTCCGAAACCAAAAACAGCGTAAAACGAGAACCGGCACTTCGGCATCTTGTTAATAGGTTAGTTCCAGAAAATGCACGAATATGACATAAAGTGTGCATAAAACATGTAGATATCATCAATAATGTGGCATGGAACATAAGAAATTATCGATACGTCGGAGACGTATCAGTGGCATAGAGGTACCCCTTTGTGACACTTGGTTGAAACATATGTAATGCAATGATAATCCATGGAAATCCGAGCTAATTAGGACAAGGAGCGGGCACTATTAGTATTCGATACATGAGGCTTGCAACTTATAGGAGGTTTTATGCATAACACATATGAATTATTACTACCGTTGACAAAATTGTTTCCATGATTTCAAAATAAAAAGCTCTAGCACATGAGTAATCCCTGCTTCCTCTCTGCGAAGGGCCTTTCTTTTACTTTATGTTGAGTCAGTTTACCTACTTCTTTCTATCTTAGAAGAAAACACTTGTGTCAACTGTGTGCATTGATTCTTACATACTTGCTTATTTGCACTCATCATATTACTTTGTGTTGACAATTATCCATGAGATAAACATGTTGAAAGTTGAAAGCAATTGCTGAAACTTATATCTTCCTTTGTGTTGCTTCAAAACCTTCTATTAAGAATCTATTGCTTTATGAGTTAACTCTTATGCAAGACTTGTTGATGCTTGTCTTGAAAGTACTATTCATGAAAAGTCTTTGCTATATGATTCAGTTGTTTAGTCATTATCTTTTTGTTAGCAAGCTATAGACCATTGCTTTGAGTCACTTCATTCATCTCATATGCTTTACAATAGTATTGATCAAGATCATGTTGGTAGCATGTCACTTCAGAAATTATGTTTTTTTTATCGTTTACCTACTCGAGGGAGAGTAGGAACTAAGCTTGGGGATGCTTGATACGTCTCAAACGAATCTATAATTTCTTATGTTCCATGCTAGTTTTATGACAATACCTACATGTTTTATTCATACTTTATATCATTTTGATGCATTTTCCGGTACTAACCTATTAACAAGATGCCGAAGCGCCAGTTCCTGTTTTCTGCTGTTTTTGGTTTCAGAAATCCTACACAGGAAATATTCTCGGAATTGGACGAAACAAAAGCCAAACCTCCTATTTTGCCGAAACGGACCCAGAGAGCAAGAGAAGTGCCGGAGGGGGGCCAAGGGGCCCCCACACCATACCTGGGCGCGGGCCCAGCCCTGGCCGCGCCACCAGGTGGGGAGGCCACCCCCTGACTCCTCTGAGGCCGCCCTTTCGCCTATATATTCTGTTCGTCGCGAAAACCCTAAAGGAATGGACGATATTCCACGAAGAGTTCCGTAGCCGCCGCCATCGTGAAGACAAGTTTCGGGGGGCAGAAGTCTCTGTTCTGGCACGCCGCCGGGACGGGGAAGTACCCCCGGAGTCATCTCCATCGACTCCATCGCCATCTTCATCGCCGTTGCTGTCTCCCATGATGAGGAGGGAGTAGTTCTCCCCCGAGGCTGAGGGCTCTACCGGTAGCTATGTGGTTCATCTCTCTCTCCCATGGTGTGATCTTTATGTGATCATGAGCTTTGTATCACTATTAATCTATGTGCTACTCTAGTGATGTTATTAAAGTAGTCTATTCCTCCTCCATGATGTAAAGTGGACAGTGTGTGCATCATGTAGTACTTGGTGTAGGCTATGATTGTAATCTCTTGTGGATTATGAAGTTAACTATTACTATGATAGTATTGATGTGATCTATTCCCCCTTTCATAGCTATTGTTGACAGTGTGTATGCTATGTTAGTACTCGGTCTAAATTGCAATGGTGTTATCTTGGATTATGATTTGATGAGGATATCCCTATGAGTGGTGTTTGTCAAGTACTTGATGAACTTTAAGTGGAGCTTTTGTAGCCACTACGTGATGATTAGTGATTCCAATAGGAGAGTAATTCGCAGTAGCACAAGTGAAGAGAAGTTATCTAATTGTTATGTGATCATTGTTGAGAGTGTCCACTAGTGAAAGTATGATCCCTAGGCCTTGTTTCTAAGCATTGAAACACCGTTTCCAACAAGTTCTGCTACATGTTCGCTTGCTGCCATTTTTATTTCAGATTGCAATTACTACTTATAATCATCCATATTACTTGTATTTCACTATCTCTTCGCCGAACTAGTGCACCTATACATCTGACAAGTGTATTAGGTATGTTGGGGGACTTCTTGTATCTTAATTGCAGGGTTGCTTGACAGGGATATCTTTGACCTCTACCTCCCTGAGTTCGATAAACCTTGGGTGATTCACTTAAGGGAAACTTGCTGTTGTTCTACAAACCTCTGCTCTTGGAGGCCCAACACTGTCTACAGGAAAAGAAGCGTGCGTAGACATCAGTCGTTCAAAGATCATCTGAAAGTGATGCCTAATCCAGGCGGATATGCTCTGGTGGTGGACCCAATCATGCATGGGCCATCATCGCGAGTCCGGTTCAGCAAGGTGCTGGTGGACAATGGGAGCAGCATAAACATCATGTACCGGCACACCATGCAAACGCTTGGCATAACACCACACATGCTGGAGCCAACGCACACCACTTTCCATGGCATCGTTCCGGGACTGTCCTGTTCGCCGATGGGCAAGGTCCGGGTGGATGTGCTGTTTGGAGGGCGTGACAATTGTCACGTTGAAAACATCTTGTTCGAGGTGGTTGACCTGGACAGCCCCTACCATGCGCTGCTTGGGAGACCGACACTAGCAAAATTCATGGCCTCCACTCATACCGCGTATCTCAAGATGAAGATGCCGGCACCCAAGGGACCCTTAACTGTGGTTGGAAACTACAAAGTGTCGCTCGAAACCGCGTTCGCCGGATCAAATCTGGCAGAATCGCTGGTAATAGCGGAAGAAAAAAAGGAGAATGCAAACCGTTGTTGCGCTGGCTCAATCTTCTCCGCTAAACATAGCGCAATGAGTGGTAACTTGGGCACACCGGCTTTCAAGCCAACCAAGGAGACAAAGGACATCGTGCTGGATCCGGCTTACCCAGAGCGCACCGTTCGTATCGGTGCCGGCCTGAGTGAGGCATAGGAAAGCGCGCTTGTCAACTTCCTCCGTGAGAATCGGAACATCTTCGTCTGGTCTACTGATGACTTGTTGGGTGTGCCGAGGGAGTTGGCTCACACTCTCTGAATGTCCGGAAGGATGCCAAGCCGGTGAGACAACCTTTGCGCCGGTTTGCTGAGGACAGGAGAAAGATCATTGGAGAAGAGGTAACGAAGTTGCTGGTTTCCGGTTTCATCGTGGAAGTAATGCACACTGAGTGGCTAGCCAATCTGGTGCTGGTCGAGAAGAAAAAATAGGAAGACCCCAAAGCTCCAAAGGTGTGGCGCATGTGCATCGACTACACCAACCTGAACAAGGCCTGTCCTAAGGATCCATTCCCGCTACCCCGGATTGATCAAGTGATCGATTCTACTGCCGGTTGTGAACTGTTGTCTTTTCTGGATGCTTATTCCGATTTCCACCAGATTCCCTTGAAAAAGGAAGATCAAATAAAGACTGCATTCATTACCCCGCACGGGGCTTATTGCTATGTCACTATGCCTTTTGGTTTGTGCAACGCTGGGGCAACGTACCAGCGCTGCATGCAAAAATGCCTTCATAATCAAATCGGTAAAAATGTGCAAGTCTATGTAGACGATGTCGTGATAAAAACAAAGGTAAAAGACACCTTAATCGATGACCTGCGGCAAACATTTGACAACCTGCGAAGATTCCGGATGAAACTTAATCCGGCAAAATACACCTTCGGCGTTCCCGCCGGAAAGCTACTCGGTTTCCTGGTATCAAGCCGCGGTATCGAGGTGAATCCGGTAAAAATCTGGGCCATCGAAAGAATGACAGTACCTCAGGACCTCAAGGACGTACAAAAGTTTACCGGAAGCTTGGCATCGCTAAGCCGGTTCATAAGCCGGTTGGGAGAAAAGGCTTTGCCGCTTTATGCCTTAATGAAAAAATCCGACACTTTCGTCTCGACCCCGCAGGCAGACGATGCGTTCAAAGAGCTGAAGAAAATGTTAGCCACAGCACCGGTATTGGCTTCACCTTTGGAAAGGGAACGCATGTTGCTTTACATAGCTGCAACAAACCGGGTTGTGAGCGTTGTGGTTGTGGTAGAAAGACAAGAGGAAGGAAAAACCGTGCAGAGGCTGGTATACTACCTGAGCGAGGTGCTTTCCCTCTCAAAAAAAACTACCCGCATTTCCCAAAAATGACATACGGCGTGTTCATGGCCGCTACAAAGCTCAAGCACTACTTTGAGGAGCACCCGATGAAAGTGGTGAGTGAGGCACCTATTTCGGACATCATCTGCAACAAAGACGCTAGCGGCAGGATTGCCAAATGGGCGATTCAGCTGTCACCTTGCGTACCTGCGTACGAGAGAAGGGATGCCATAAAATCACAAGCTCTGGCAGATTTCCTGGTTGATTGGGCGGAGATGCAGTACAAGCCGCCGAAGCCGGAAATAGAGTACTGGTGTTATCACCAGAATTTGACCGGATCAGAGGTGGGCCGTGATTGAAGATAGGCTTGAAGAATATACATAGAAGGAATACATGAATCGGCCTTGAGTACCAAGTTTGGGCTAATTGCCCGTGTATCTGTACCATAGTAGGATACGTTTCGGTTAGAAGTTAGAGTTTAACCCGTGCACGGTTAGGTGCACGCCTGAATTAGAAAGTCCCCCGGACTATAAATATGTATCGTTTATGAAATAAACAACAACCAACGTTCAACACAAACCAATCTCGGCGCATCGCCAACTCCCCCGTCTCGAGGGTTTCTTCCGGGTAAGCACCATGCTGCCTAGATCGCATCTTGCGATCTAGGCAGCACACGTTTATTCGTCGTTCATGCGTTGCTCGTACCGAAGCCTTTTTGATGGCGAGCAACGTAGTTATCATAGATGTCTTAGGGTTAGCATTGTTCTTCGTATCATATGCTATCGTCGTGCAACCCTTAGGCATCTAGCCGCCCTTACGCCTATCACGGGTGTAAGGGCGGCACCCCGCTTGATCATCATTTAGTAGATCCGATCCGTTATGATTGCTCCTTGTTCTTCAAGGATTAGTTTAATATCCGCATTGTTAGGCCTTACAAACGGGTCGAAGGATCCAAGTGGCGCGTAGGGTGTAGTTTGCTAGCCCTAGACAGGATGTTCCGAGGATCAACTTCATGTTGGTTTTTAGGCCTTGTCTAGGGTCGGTTTACGATCACCGTGCGTGGCCGCGAGGCTCGATCACGAGTAGGATGTTCCGATTGTGTGGTGAAAACCCCAGATCGTAGTAGGTCGTTTTAGCTTTATCTTGATCAAGCAGGACCACCATCCGATCGTACACCTTGTACGTATCATGGGTGGATCGGCTCTTTGAGCCGATTCACAGGACAACCTGAGAGCCGATCGAGGCTCGTATTTAACGTTTACGTGTATGCCATGCAGGAAACTAAGCGAGGCATCATCCAACACCTTCCTGACCAGGTATAGGTCGGGTGGCACGCCCTTGCATCAGCATCGGACGTGTGCGCGAAGGCTTTGCGGGCCGTCGCTCGGAGGGACCAGGGCCAGCCGCAGTCTCGGGAGATTCCCGGCTCTACGGTGTTGCCCGTCGCTGCCCGCCGGTGGGTTTCGACCGCAACACATTCTCGGCACGCCCGGTGGGACAATCTTTGACATCCACCGCATCGCCATCTACATCCGAGATGGCGGAAGGCACTCCGGTCAAGTACGAGGATCTGACTGAGGAGCTCAAGAAGAAGCATGACGAGATCAAAGCAGTCCTCGAAGCCGACCTCATCGGCTCTTTCCACAGAACCCGCTCCCATGGCATCAGGTGGAAAGGGTTCTCACCTGAAGGCGCGCTCGATGGAGTGGACCTGTCCTCCCCGTCAGAAGAACGCACCAGGTCGCTGCATCAGGAGATCAACTTCATGGTGGCTCATTCGCTGCACCGCCACTCTGAGAGCCTCGGTGAACACTTTGGAGCGTGTCGCTCTACGCGTGATCCAGGAAATCATGAGCCACCGGTATTCTCCGTCAGGACCGGCTCTGGGGACTTACCAAGGAGAGATGCCACTCCAGTCCCGTCCGCCGCTGCCGTTCGCGTTGGCAGCACCAGAAGTGCCGAATTCATCGGCATACGTCGTCTACAAGATTGGTGGTGACCCTAGTGACTACCAATTCTTACACGAGGCGCCCAAGGAGATCCCCCACGGATATACGTGCGCATACGTGCCAGACTGCAGTAACTGGGCACTCTCAAACCAGGCTGCAACAGCAGGGACTTCTGGAACAGCAGGAGGAGCATCGGGAACAGATCTTGAGAAGCAGACGTGGCTAGCTAAGTACGCCACTCCGACAAACCTCCAGAGCTCAGCTCCTGTAGTTGGCTCAGATCCGGAAAAGCAAGCATGGCTGGCTAAGTATGCCACCCCGGCGAACCCTCAGAGTTCGACGCCGGCAGCCATCACCGCGGATCAGATTTGTACAATTCTGAAAGACCAGTTCGGCATGATGCCGAAAAGAAGGACAATCGGCTATTCCAAGCCGTACCCCAACGAGTACGAATTGATCCCGCTACCACCCAAGTATCGGCTCCCTGATTTTACAAAGTTCAGTGGATCAGATGGTTCCAGCTCCATCGAGCATGTGAGCCGATATTTGGCACAGGCTGGGCACGATCTCAGCATCGGACGAGCTGCGTGTGAGGTTTTTCGCACGAGTCCCTCACAGATCGGCTTTCGGGTGGTACACATCGCTACCACCAAACTCAATCCGGACTTGGAAGCAGCTTGGAAGAACAGTTCCACGAGCAGTATCACTCAGAGGCTTCCGAGGCTGGCATTGCCGATCTAGCACAAGTACGACAGAAGCGCGGGGAAACAGTGGCAGAATACGTCCAGCCGCTTCGAGACCGTTAGGAACCGATGCTATTCGGTTCATGTAAGTGAAAAAGAAGCGATCGAGTTGGCGGTGGTGGGTCTCTCATCATCGATCAAGGACGTGGCCTCCCAAGCGGACTACCCTTCACCGGCGCACATGGTGCGAAGGCTGCCAGCATATGAACAAGCGCCACCCGGATGTTTACCAGGATAAATTCAAGCGTGCGGTGGTCCTGGTTGAGGCAGATGAAGATGAAGGTGCTGCGGGAGATCAAGAGGTAGCAATGGCTGAATGGACTCGGGGGGGCAAGCCCCGTATCCTGTAAGTGGGTTAAGCCACAAGGTCCTCCAAAAGGGTTTGACTTCGACGTGACCAAAGCTGAGCAGATTTTCGACCTCTTACTCAAGGAGAAGCAGCTAAAGTTACCCGAAGGCCACAAGATCCCCACGGTGCAAGAGCCGAACGGGAAGCCATACCGCAAATGGCATAACACGTTCACCCACGCCACCAACGACCGCAGGGTGTGGCGTCAACAGGTCCAAATGGCGATAGAACAAGGGCGGCTAATTTTCAGCCAGCACGCCATGAAGGTCGACACACACCCCTTCCCCGCCGTTAACATGGTGGAGTATACTTACCATGGAGGGTGCCAGCCAGATTTTTCGTGCAATATCAACATGGTAGGACCTCGGGCACCACTCGGTAAGGACGGAGATGAGGGCAGCTGCTCTCATAGCAAGGATACAGAGGAAGCCGCTCCACGCGATCGGCTCCGTCACGATGGCAAGCGCTACATCACAGAGGGAGAAGTGAGGAACGTAAGATATCAGCGACCTCTCTCTGATCACCTCCTCAACAAGTATGTGGGTCAAAACGACCAACGCCGGCGATACAACGACGATGATGAAAAGGATCGTCTGGCTAGGGACGACAGGAGACGTCGTCGGCATGATCGTGACGAGGAGCAATGTGAGCGCCACGCCAAGGAAAAGTCGAGAGAGCAAGACGACGAGGATAGGCACAGGGACTGCCCCTTCTTCAGACACTGCTGGGATTCAGGAATGAGCCGATTGCCTACAATCGGCAACTGCCCAGAATGTAAACAAAAGAAGAAGGATGCAGCTAACGTGTCCGTGTTCAAGCGTCTAGGGCCTCTCCCGCCTCGGAACAAGCATGCTGAGTCCGCTCGGGTGGAAGATCTCGAGGAACTAGAGGACGATGATGAAGAAGAAGACAAGTATCATCGGCCAAGGTGGTGCCCCGATGGGCTCAGCCGTTCCCAAAGCGAAGGGTTCAGCGTCTACGTGGGTTGGAGGAAGCTGAAAGGTTATACCTGCACACGTTGAGGAAGGCGCGGCCTGATCTGGCCGCTAAAATTCAGCGAACCCTGGACGAAGAGGGTCGGCCACAAAGAAAAGAGTGGCGCCCCAGGCAAAAGAAAGCCGATGATGAGACATCGGCTGGCACGAACATGGTCTTCATCCTTCCAACGGAGTTTAGTGCTCCAGGATTAAACGAAGCACCTGTGGCACAACTTGACTGCGGCCCACGGCCGGTCATCTTTGAGAAGCCACGAGAGAGCACCGACGTGACAAAGGACAGGGTTAGGCGGGTTCTATCCACCGGCCTGACCGTGTAACAAGAGCAGCATCTGTGGGTAAATGTGGCGATGCCGATCCAGGTGATCGGCCCCAAGGATCTATGGAGGAACATTGCAAAACCTTCATCGAGCAAGCAACATGGAGGCCGATTCCAGCAATCGGCCAAAATTATCCTCACCATCCATTCTCGTTTAGGGTCAGCGCCAACCTAATGGACAATGAGGCAATGGGTTTGCGTCGGGCCGATGAGCCGGAAGAAGTCAACACCGTTCCTAACCGAGCCGACGTTCACATATAGCGCCTTGGCTAACCACGTAGCCGATTTCAGCGGTTCCCCGACGGAATCGGCTCGGGGGGCACCTAATCAGATGAACATGTGCGATACATGTGCAGTGAAATATTGGGGGCCGATAGAAAAATCGGCCCGTAAAAAAAATCGCATGATATGCAAGGAACAAAGCCGATGCATAGCCATCGACTCTAGCACAATGACACAGGAGCTACCCGCTGCGTGTTCAGGGCCCAAGGCAATGCCGTCGTAGGAGTTAAGCCGTTGGTGATTATCTACATATCGGCTTTGAACGGAAGGAAAGTGATCGGCTCTGGCTGGCTTTGCATGGTAGCTCTCTCGGACAGGATCGAGCCCGGGTCTGTTTGTCTGAATTACGTGTCCTCATCACTGTTTCCACCTCGACTGAGGCTCGGGGGGGCAGCTGGCCTCGTGGATGCTCCGTTTTGAGAGCCGATTGGAGTTGCATCGGCTGACCCTGCATCATGACCTTCTCCGAAAGCGGTGAGCTGTTTGCGTGAAGAAGATTGTTAAAGGCTACGAGGAGGAGCCGAGCGGGAAGCCGCCGTCTTGTACAGCAGTTTGGACCGTCTCCGTTGCTGCAAGAAAAGGAAGGAGACCGGATTTCCAAAATAGCCGATGAACAACCATCGGCTATAGGATTGCGAAATATCATGGTCAGGTATCAAATCACAGTCTGAATTTGAGAAGTGCTTGACTGACGGTCTAATCGATATCTGAGTCCGGCTTCATGGGCGTCTAAGGGGAAAAAATCCGATACGTTGCTATCGGTCTTGGTGTGGCAAGCGGAAGGATTGAAATTGGATTAATTGAAAGATAAATTGGAAGAACAATTCTCATTAATTCAAAGGAGCGACTTTACAGGAAAGAGCCGATGGCTCTCAAAAGGGGGATCTGGTGCCTAGTGCACTGCTACTACTAGGCCTACTCTACTAGTCGTCGCTGTCCTCATCGTCGCCATTGTCGATGTCGTCGGCGCTGCTCCCGGAAGTTCCTCGTCGCTGCTGCCCAGCCCTCGGCCGGAGCTTCTTCTTCCTCGTCATCATCATCATCCTCGCTGTCCGCCCAAGAGCGGAAGCGCTTTGTCGGTGGGTATCCGATGGAGGAGGAGGATTCATCCTCCTCCTCTTCCTCCTCATCGTCATCATCGTCTTCGCTGTCCGCCCAAGCGCGGAATCGCTTTGCCGGCGGATGCTTAGCGGGGGAGGAGGGATCATCCTCCTCCTTTTCCTCTTCTTCCTCTACTTCTTCTTCTTCCTCCTTCCCGTCGGAGGAGGTGGGTTTCACCCGTGGATGGAGGTCGTCTTCGCTTTCGCTTATCAGCTCCCCTTCGATGAGGAACTTGAGGTCGTCTTCCCCATCGGTCGAGGCAGGTCGCCATCTCGACCCGACGAATGCTTCGGTGGACCGTCTGGCACATGGTCGAAGTTCCACTCCGGCTCGCTTGAGGAGAAAGACTGGAGGGAGAGGCCGGAGGAGACGGAGGAAGAGGAAGACATTGCTACAGGGAAAGAGGGTTTTTTGGTGCCGACAGCTAGAACAGAGGAAGGGGATGAAGAGGGCTGATCAATCGGCACGGTTAAATAATGAGGAGCCTAGTGGAGATTTAATGCCATTGCAGTTTCCGAGGAAGTGATGCTAAAGCTATCAAATTTTGCAAGAAGTTGAGAAGACAAGGTGTCATGATGAAGGATGCCGCAACGGTTCTCGCTCGCCACGACATGACCCGACAAAGAAAGGCGAGTGATTTTGGAATTATCAATTCCAAAACCAGGGGGGCATGTGTTATCACCAGAATTTGACCGAGTCAGAGGTGGGCCGCGATCAAGATGGGCTTGAAGAATATACATAGAAGAAATACATGAATCGGCCTTGTGTACCAAGTTTGGGCTAATTGCCCGTGTATCTATAACATAGTAGGATACGTGTCGTTTAGAAGTTAGAGTTTAACCCGTGCACGGTTAGGTGCACGCCTGAATTAGAAAGTCCCCCGGACTATAAATATGTATCTAGGGTTTATGAAATAAACAACAACCAACGTTCACCACAAAGCAATGTCGGCGCATCGCCAACTCCCCCGTCTCGAGGGTTTCTTCCGGGTAAGCACCATGCTGCCTAGATCGCATCTTGCGATCTAGGCAGCACACGTTTATTCGTCATCCATGCGCTGCTCGTACTGAAGCCTTTTTGATGGCGAGCAGTGTAGTTATCTTAGATGTGTTAGGGTTAGCATTGTTCTTCGTATCATATGCTATCGTCGTGCAACCCTTAGGCATCTAGCCGCCCTTACACCTATCTTAGGTGTAGGGGCGGCACCCCGCTTGATCATCGTTTAGTAGATCCGATCCGTTACGGTTGCTCCTTGTCCTTCAAGGATTAGTTTAATATCTGCAATAGTTAGGCCTTACAAAGGGTTGGAGGATCCAAGCTGCGCGTAGGGTGTCGTTTGCTAGTCCTAGACAGGATGTTCCGGGATCAACCTCGTGTTGGTTTTTAGGCCTTGTCTAGGACCGGCTCACGATCACCGTGCGTGGCCGCGAGGCCCAATCGTGAGTAGGATGATCCGATTATGCGGTGAAAACCCTAAATCGTC
>NC_061510.1:128170133-128204145 GCF_022539505.1 Lolium rigidum
TATCAACGACTTGTATACTACAACATGCAGTGGTATGCTGGGTCACCGCAGAAAGTGATCGGCTCTGGCTGGCTCTGCATGGTAGCTCTCTCAGACATGATCGAGCCCGGGTCTGTTTGTATGAATTACGTGTCCTCATCACTGTTTTCACCTCGACTGAGGCTCGGGGGGCAGCTGGCCTCGTGGATGCTCTGTTTTTAGAAGCCGATTGGAGAGTCATCGGCTGGTCCCGCAACGCAATTCCTCTCAAAGGCGACGAGTTCTTGCAAAAGAGGGATCCATCATCACCGATAGAGAATTGGCTCTGGGCTATCTGGTTGCTGTAAAGGAACAGAGCAGGGGATATCTGTACTACAGAAGTCTCGGCTTCAACGACAAGTTGTTTCAGCAGGGTTTTAGGACTCTTTTGAAGGCATTGGTCTGCCTCATTGACCACCAGAGCTCCAAGACATTGGTCGAAAAGGTGAAGGATAGATCATGAAGGATTGATGCGTTGACATTGACTTATTGAGCATTGACCAAGTTCACGATCACTCCGACGTCAAAGAGATGAAGAGCGGATTATGGGGGACCGATGCGTGGCAATCGGCTCATTAAACATTGACCGAGTTGACAATCGGCTAAATTAGCATAAAAAGGAATCGGCAAAATCAAATTGGAGAAATTCTTCATTGATAAACAAGATTTCTTGCAAAGAAAGAGCCGATTGCTCAAGGGAGGAAGAACAAAGAAGAGTGCAGTTAACCAAGCTGCTACTACTAGACCTACACTAGTAGATCCTATCTACGGGCCGTCCACTGCCCTCGTCGTCGTCCTCGGAGCTCTCATCGGCACTACTGCCGATGGGCTCCTCGTCGCTGCTCCCGTAGCCCTCTACGGGAGCTTCGTCCTCCTCTTCATCATCGCTGTCGTCGTCGTCCCACCACATGCGGAGGCGTTTCGCTGGCGGGTAGCCCTCGAGGGAGTCGTCATCGTCTTCCTTCTCCTCTTCTTCAGAGGAGGGGCAGCCGTCCCGGGGGAACGAGGTCATCCTCGCTTTCCGATTCCGGTTCCCCATCGGCGAGGGCTGGAGATCTTCATCCCCGCTGGTCAAGGACTGGTCGTCCTCGGACCAGATGGAGGAGGCGTGGTCTTCCTGGTCCCATTCTTCTGGTGCGCGTATGTCCTCCGGCGTCTCGCGGGAGGAGGAAGACCCATAGGAAAGATCGGAGGAGGAAGAGGAGGAAGAAGACATGGTGGCGCAGGAGGGTTTTTTGGGTGCTAATGCGAAGGGGATGAAGAAGCGAACTGTTTAGAATGGTTAAATAAAGGGGATATGAGGGAGATTCAATGCCACAGCAGTTTCCGAGGAAGTTGTGCCCAACAGAAAAATTTCGCAGGCCACGTGGAGGAGTGGAAGAGGCAAGGCATCGTAATGAAGGATGTTGCGGCAGTTCTGCTCTGCCACGACATGACCCGGCGAAAGAAAAGCGTAATGATTTTGGAAATGTCATTTCCAAAACCAGGGGGGCATGTGTTATCACCAGAATTTGACCGGATCAGAGGTGGGGCGTGATTGAAGATAGGCTTGAAGAATATACATAGAAGGAATACATGAATCGGCCTTGAGTACCAAGTTTGGGCTAATTGCCCGTGTATCTGTACCATAGTAGGATACGTTTCGGTTAGAAGTTAGAGTTTAACCCGTGCACGGTTAGGTGCACGCCTGAATTAGAAAGTCCCCCGGACTATAAATATGTATCTAGGGTTCATGAAATAAACAACAACCAACGTTCAACACAAACCAATCTCGGCGCATCGCCAACTCCCCCGTCTCGAGGGTTTCTTCCGGGTAAGCACCATGCTGCTATCTTGCGATCTAGGCAGCACACGTTTATTCGTCGTTCATGCGTTGCTCGTACTGAAGCCTTTTTGATGGCGAGCAACGTAGTTATCATAGATGTCTTAGGGTTAGCATTGTTCTTCGTATCATATGCTATCGTCGTGCAACCCTTAGGCATCTAGCCGCCCTTACGCCTATCACGGGTGTAAGGGCGGCACCCGCTTGATCATCATTTAGTAGATCCGATCCGTTATGATTTCTCCTTGTTCTTCAAGGATTAGTTTAATATCTGCATTGTTAGGCCTTACAAACGGGTCGAAGGATCCAGTGGCGCGTAGGGTGTAGTTTGCTAGCCCTAGACAGGATGTTCCGAGGATCAACTTCATGTTGGTTTTTAGGCCTTATCTTGATCAAGCAGGACCACCATCTGATCAAGCAGGACCACCATCTGATCGTACACCTCGTACGTATCATGGGTGGATCGGCTCTTTGAGCCGATTCACAGGACAACCTGAGAGCCGATCGAGGCTCGTATTTAACGTTTACGTGTATGCCATGCAGGAAACTAAGCGAGGCATCATCCAACACCTTCCGACCGGGTATAGGTCAGGTGGCACGCCCTGCATCGGCATCGGACGTGTGCGCAGAAGGCTTTGCGGGCCGTCGCTCGGAGGGACCAGGGCCAGCCGCAGTCCTGGGAGATTCCCGGCTCTACGGTGTTGCCCGTCGCTGCCCGCCGGTGGGTTTCTGACCGGAACAACTGGAAAATGCACTTTGATGGATCCAAACTCAAGGAGGGTCTAGGTGCCGGTGTGGTTCTCACCTCACCAAAGGGAGATCACTTGTGGTATGTTCTGCAGATACACTTCAGGGCATCAAACAATGTCGCTGAGTACGAAGCTCTAGTTCATGGGCTCAAAGTTGCAAAAGAAATCGGTGTACACCGGATCATTTGCTACGGCGATTCGGATCTAGTGGTACAGCAGTGTTCCGGAGATTGCGATGCAAAAGATGCCAACATGGCCGCATACCGGTTCCATGTGCAAAAGATTGCCGGATTCTTCGAAGGATGTGAATTCCACCATGTGCCGCGAGCAGAAAACGAAGCCGCGGATACACTCTCCAAGCTAGGCTCGTCCAGGCAGGAAATTCCTCCCGGGATAGCCTTGGCTCACCTGAGGGCACCATCAATCAAACCGAGTCCAAAATCCGAGTCAATTTTTGTACCGGAGTCACACATTGTGCCGATGGACATCGATAGAGGAAACCCGGGGACTGCTGCAACTAACCCGGGGACTTCAGGATCGAAACCGGAAGAAACCATGATGGTGGACTACATGGAAGTTGATGTGCCAGTTTTTCTGGTTCGGGAAGCACCATCTTGGGTAAAACCTATTAAGGAATTCCTGATCAACGGTGGATTACCGGCGGATGAAGTAGAATCGAGGAGGATTCAAAGAAGTTCCAAGGCCTATATCATCATCAATGGGGAGATGTACAAACGAAGCGTTACCGGTGTCCTCCACAGATGTGTGGAACCGGAGGAAGGAAAAGAGATGCTCCTAGAGATTCACCAAGAGGAGTGCGGGCACCATGCTTCATCCAGAGCGTTGGTGGCTAAGGTGTTCCGGCATGGGTTCTACTGGCCCACTGCTTTGGAAGATGCTGAGGACTTAGTCCGGAAATGCAACGGGTGTCAGAGGTACGCCAAGCAAAATCATACCCTAGCTTTCGGTTTAAAAACAATACCGATAACTTGGCCATTCGCTGTTTGGTGTCTGGACATGGTTGGACCATTCAAAAGGGCAAGAGGAAATATGACCCACATCCTAGTGATGGTGGATAAGTTTACCAAGTGGCTGGAAGTTAAGCCAATTGCAAAGTGCGATGGGCACATGCGGTGAAGTTTGATACGTCTCCGACGTATCGATAATTTTTTATGTTCCATGCCACATTATTGATGATATCTACATGTTTTATGCATACTTTATGTCATATTTATGCATTTTCCGGCACTAACCTATTAACGAGATGCCGAAGAGCCGATTCTTGTTTTACTGCTGTTTTTGGTTTCAGAAATCCTAGTAAGGAAATATTCTCGTAATTGGACGAAATCAACGCCCAGGGTCCTATTTTTGCACGAAGCTTCCAGAAGACCGAGGGGGAAAGGAAGTGGGGCCACGAGGCACCGCCACAACAGGGCGGCGCGGCCCAGGCCCTGGCCGCGCGACCCTGCTGTGTGGGGCCCCCGTGACGCCCTTTGACCTGCCCTTCCGCCTACTTAAAGCATCCGTCGCGAAACCCCCAGTACCGAGAGCCACGATACGGAAAACCTTCCAGAGATGCCGCCGCCGCCAATCCCATCTCGAGGGATTCAGGAGATCGCCTCCGGCACCCTGCCGGAGAGGGGAATCATCTCCTGGAGGACTCTTCACCGCCATGGTACGCCTCCGGAGTGATGAGTGAGTAGTTCACCCCTGGACTATGGGTCCATAGCGGTAGCTAGATGGTCGTCTTCTCCTTATGTGCTTCATTGTCGGATCTTGTGAGCTGCCTAACATGATCAAGATCATCTATCCGTAATGCTATATGTTGTGTTTGTCGGGATCCGATGGATAGAGAATACTATGTTATGTTGATTATCAATCTATTACCTATGTGTAGTTTATGATCTTGCATGCTCTCCGTTATTAGTAGAGGCTACGGCCAAGTTTTTACTCTTAACTCCAAGAGGGAGTATTTATGCTCGATAGTGGGTTCATGCCTCCATTAAATGCTGGGACGAGTGATGAAAGTTATAAGGTTGTGGATGTGCTTGTTGCCACTAGGGATAAAACATTGATGCTATGTCCGAGGATGTAGTTATTGATTACATTACGCACCATACTTAATGCAATTGTCTGTTGTTTGCAACTTAATACTGGAAGGGGTTCGGATGATAACCTGAAGGTGGACTTTTTAGGCATAGATGCATGCTGGATAGCGGTCTATGTACTTTGTCGTGCCCAATTAAATCTGACAATACTTATCATATCATGTATGTGCATTGTCATGCTCTCTCTATTTGTCAATTGCCTGACTGTAATTTGTTCACCCAACATGCTATTTATCTTATGGGAGAGACACCTCTAGTGAACTGTGGACCCCGGTCCATTCTTTTACATCGAATACAATCTACTGCAATACTTGTTCTACTGTTTTCGCAAACAATCATCATCCACACTATACATCTAATCCTTTGTTACAGCAAGCCGGTGAGATTGACAACCTCGCTGTTTCGTTGGGGCAAAGTACTTTGGTTGTGTTGTGCGGGTTCCACGTTGGCGCCGGAATCCCTGGTGTTGCGCCGCATTACATCCCGCCGCCATCAACCTTCAACGTGCTTCTTGGCTCCTCCTGGTTCGATAAACCTTGGTTTCTTTCTGAGGGAAAACTTGCCGTTGTACGCATCACACCTTCCTCTTGGGTTTCCCAACGGACGCGTGCTTGTACGCGCATCAAGCATTTTTCCGGCGCCGTTGCCGGGAGATCAAGACACGCTGCAAGGGGAGTCTCCACAATCCAATCTCTTTACTTTGTTTTTGTCTTGCTTTATTTTATTTACTTTCTTGTTTGCTGCATTATATCAAAACACAAAAAAATTAGTTGCTAGCTTTACTTTATTTACTTGTCTTGCACTCTATATCAAAAACACAAAAAAATTAGTTAGTTGCATTTATTTTATCTAGTTTGCTTTATTTACTACTGCTAAAATGGCCACTCCTGAAAATACTAAGTTGTGTGACTTCACAACCACAAATAATAATGATTTCTTATGCACACCTATTGCTCCACTCGCTACTACGAGCAGAATTCTTTGAAATTAAACCCGCTTTACTCGAATCTTGTTATGCGAGAGCAATTTTCTCAGTGTTAGTTCGATGATGCTGCTGCCCATCTCAATAATTTTGTTGAATTGTGTGAAATGCAAAAGTATAAAGATGTAGATGGTGACATTATAAAATTAAAATTTTTTCCTTTCTCATTAAGAGCAAGAGCTAAAGATTGGTTGCTATCTCTGCCAAAAAATAGTATTGATTCATGGACTAAATGCAAGGATGCTTTTATTGGTAGATATTATCCCCCTGCTAAAATTATATTTTGAGGAGTAGTATAATGAATTTTAAACAATTATATAATGAACATGTTGCTCAAGCTTGGGAAAGAATGAAATCTTTGGTTAAAAATTGCCCAACCCATGGACTGACTACTTGGATGATCATCCAAACCTTTTATGCAGGACTGAACTTTTCTTTGCGGAACCTATTGGATTCAGCTGCTGGAGATACCTTTATGTCCATCACTCTTGGTGAGGCAACAAAGCTTCTTGATAATATGATGATCAATTACTCTGAATGGCACACGGAAAGAGCTCCACAAGGTAAGAAGGTAAATTCTATCAAAGAAACCTCTTCCTTGAGAGATAAGATTGATGCTATTATGTCTATGCTTCTGAATGAT
Source organism: Lolium rigidum (assembly GCF_022539505.1). Classification (NCBI taxonomy): domain Eukaryota; kingdom Viridiplantae; phylum Streptophyta; class Magnoliopsida; order Poales; family Poaceae; genus Lolium; species Lolium rigidum. The sequence continues at coordinate 128,176,456 of NC_061510.1, forward strand.
AGGACTAATGTTGATCCTAATAATGTTCCTTTAGCTTCATTGGTTGCCCAAGAAGAACATGTTGATGTAAACTACATTAAAAATAATAATTTCAACAACAATGCTTATCGGAACAATTCTAGTAACAACTATAGGCCATATCCTTACAATAATGGTAATGGTTATGGTAATTCTTATGGGAATTCTTACAACAATAATAGGAACACACCCCCTGTACTTGAAGCTATGCTTAAAGAATTTATTAGTACACAAACTGCTTTTAACAAATCTGTTGAGGAAAAGTTCGATAAAATTGATATTCTCGCTTCTAAGGTTGATAGTCTTGCCTCTGATGTTGATCTTTTGAAATTGAAAGTTATGCCTAATAAGGATATTGAAAATAAAATTGTTACTACAGCAAATGCCATCCAAGTTAGAATTAATGAGAATATAAGATTGATGGCTGAATTGCATGCTAGGTTGGAAAGAGAAAAAAATGAAAAACTAGCTAAAGAGAATAATGTAGCTAAAGTTTGGACTATTACCACCACTAGTAATGTTAATGATTCACATGTTGCTGCACCTCCTACTATGAATGGTAAAATAATTGGTGTTGGCAATGTTTCCACTTCTAATGCAAAGCCTGCAAAACTGCCGGAAACTGCTGAAACTGCCTGTGATAAAACTGCTGAAATTTTTTCCAACATTGGGGATGATGATCCCATTGCTTTTGATTATAATGGTTTGGATTTTGATGATTGCCACATCTCTGAAGTTATAAAATTCTTACAAAAAATTGCTAAGAGTCCTAATGCTAGTGCTATAAACTTGGCTTTCACAAAACATATTACAAATGCTCTCATAAAAGCTAGAGAGGAGAAACTAAAACTTGAAACTTCTATTCCTAGGAAGCTAGAGGATGGTTGGGAGCCCATCATTAAGATGAAGGTCAATGACTTTGATTGTAATGCTTTATGTGATCTTGGTGCAAGTATTTCCGTTATGCCTAAGAAGATTTATAATATGCTTGACTTGCCACCATTGAAAAATTGTTATTTGGATGTTAATCTTGTTGATAATGCTATAAAGAAACCTTTGGGGAGAGTTGATAATGTTCGCATTACCGTTAACAATAACCTTGTCCCCGTTGATTTTGTTGTCTTGGATATTGAATGCAATGCATCTTGTCCTATTATATTGGGAAGACCTTTTCTTCGAACTCGTTGGAGCTATCATTGATATGAAGGAAGGTAATATTAAATATCAATTTCCTCTCAAGAAAGGTATGGAACACTTCCCTAGAAAGAGAATGAAGTTACCTTTTGATTCTATTATTAGAACAAGTTATGATGTTGATACTTCGTCTCTTGATAACACTTGATACACACTTTACGCGCCTAGGCTGAAAGGCGTTAAAGAAAAGCGCTTATGGGAGACAACCCAGGTTTTTACTACAGTACTTTTATTTTATATTTGAGTCTTGGAAGTTGTTTACTACTGTAGCAACCTCTCCTTATCTTAGTTTTGTGCATTGTTGTGCCAAGTAAAGTCGTTGATAGTAAGGTTCATACTAGATTTGGATTACTGCGCAGAAACAGATTTCTTTGCTATAACGAATTTTGACCTGCCTCTCTGTAGGTAGCTCAGAAAAATATGCCAATTTACGTGCGTGATCCTCAGATATGTACGCAACTTTCATTCAATTTGGGCATTTTCATTTGAGCAAGTCTGGTGCCTCAATAAAATCCATCTTTACGGACTGTTCTGTTTTGACAGATTCTGCCTTTTATTTCGCATTGCCTCTTTTGCTATGATGGATGAATTTCTTTGCTTCATTAATGTCCAGTAGCTTTGTGCAATGTCCAGAAGTGTTAAGAATGATTGTGTCACTCTGAACATGTGAATTTTTATTATGCACTAACCCTCTAATGAGTTGTTTCGAGTTTGGTGTGGAGGAAGTTTTCAAGGATCAAGAGAGGGAGATGATACGATATGATCAAGGAGAGTGAAAGCTCTAAGCTTGGGGATGCCCCGGTGGTTCACCCCTGCATATTCTAAGAAGACTCAAGCGTCTAATCTTGGGGATGCCCAAGGCATCCCCTTCTTCATCGACAACATTATCAGGTTCCTCCCCTGAAACTATATTTTTATTCCATCACATCTTATGTGCTTTGCTTGGAGCGTCGGTTTGTTTTTGTTTTTGTTTTGTTTGAATAAAGGGATTTCTATTTTCGTGCCCCCGCTTCGTTAGTTGTACTCAGTTTTCCCCAGCTCGTTAGTTTTTCCTCAGCTTTCCCCTCCCTCTAGTTTGAAACCCCTCGAAGACGCGGGTTGCCGTCAGGTCAGAGGCCTTACCGTTACCGTCAGGTCGGTTCCTCTCCGACCGTCTCGTGCTCGACGGGTAGCCATCCATCTACCGCCGACGCGTGGGCCGTTTTATTTCCCGATTGTATACGCGGTGCTGCCAATGACAAATGGGGCCGCTCTTAGCCATCCATCTACCGCTGACGCGTGGGCCGTTTTATTTCCGATTGTATACGCGGTGCTGCCAATGACAAATGGGGCCGCTCTATGGGGCTGCCGCAGCCAATGACCGGTGGGTCGTCTATTTATTTATAGAAAATTATATATTGCCGCTCTGTGGGGCCTCCGCAGCCAATGACCGCTGTGGCAGGTGACTATTTTCGCAGCTTAATCTAAAGTGACTCTTATGCTAAACATTGTGCATCCCGACGTTGACCTAGCGAGTGGCGGCGAGCATAGCCGTTCGACCATGCCGATATTGGCATCGGCATCGGCATCGTTTGGAGGATGTGGTGCTCGAATAATAGTGGAAATGCGATATTATTTTTTACATAATATATAGAAAATAGCTAGATCTCTAAATCGATGCATATGAAGCTACATATATATTCTTGGTCATAATCCCCTTGTCTAAAGGGGATGGATGCATGGCTTCAAGTCGTCGTCGCTTTCATCGTCAGTATCTTCGTCGTCCGAGTAGTAGTACCTCCTGCACATTGTTCCGTCGAACACCTTCACTCGTGAGCACATCATCGCCTTCATATTTGAAGTGTACGTGGCAGCCGAAATCCACACCGTGCGCGATGGCGAATTTCTCCCAGCCCTTGTCGAGGTACATCCGGCCTTGTCCGTCAAATAGGACCTCCACGGTCCGGAGACGAGGACCGCAGTCGACTGCTCGCAGATACACCTTAGCTGGCTCCCGGCCGTCAAGATAGTCCGCAAACTTTTTGGGAGTTCCCGCAAAGAGATCGAGCGCCGATCGTTTGAAATTAAAGGTTTTTTTAGAACATGCCCATAATTAATCACATGCATCATATATGTGGGAACGCGTACGTACCTTCTTGACCAAAGGGTCTTCATAGACGACGATGAAGAACTCCTCTATGATCAATGGCAGTGTTGACGGTGGTGGTGGCAATGATGATGATCCACTTCCCCTTCCCCTTCCCCTTCCCCTTCCCCTTCCCCTTCCCCTTCCCCTTTCGGTCCGCGTCCGAGACGTGGAAGCCATGGCAATGGATGATCAAGTGTATGTGAACGAAGAAGAGAGAGGCAGAACCTATTGACACAAGGGATGGCCGTGTGGGTGTTTATAAGGGAGAGATGACCGTTGTAGGGGTTTACACAATAAAATAAGGAGGAGGTGAACGTTGGTGGGGGTTTACAAAATAAATTAAGGAGGAGATGACCGTTGTGGGGGTTTACACAATAAATTAAGGAGGAGACGACCGTTGTGGGGGTATATATCTCAACAAAAAAGTAATGCGGACTATCTTGACGGAAATGGAACTTCGTGATATAGTTTATCATTTTACCGTGAAAAGTAATGCCTAAAAGAAATGGTAATTCGTGATAGTTTATCATTTACCGTAATGGCTACAACAAATCGTTGATGGTTTATCATTTTTTGCGTGAAAAGTAATGGCTACAAGAATGGGTGATGGTGCATCATTTTTTGCGTGCAAAGTAATGGCTACAACAAAATCGGTGATGGTTTATCGTTTTTTGCGCGAAAAGTAATGGCTACAAGAAATGGGTGATGGTGTATCATTTTTTGCGTGAAAAGTAATGGCTACAACAAAATCGGTGATGATTTATCGTTTTTTGCGTGAAAAGTAATGGGTACAAGAAATGGGTGATGGTGTATCATTTTTGTGCGTGAAAAGTAATGGCTACAACAAATCGGTGATGGTTTATCGTTTTTTGCGTGAAAAGTAATGGCTACAAGAAATGGGTGATGGTGTATCATTTTTTGCGTGAAAAGTAATGGCTACAACAAAATCGGTGATGATTTATCGTTTTTTGCGTGAAAAGTAATGGGTACAATCCCTACAAGAAATCGGTGATGGTGTATCATTTTTTTTGCGTGAAAAGTAATGGCTACAACAAATCGGTGATGGTTTATCATTTTTTGCGTGAAAAGTAATGCCTAAAAAGAGTTTATAATTTAGCTCGTGAAAAATAATGCAGAAAACCAAACTTTGCGTGAAGCTAACCGACGACTGATGTCTACGGGAGCTTCTATTCTTGTAGACAGTGTTGGGCCTCCAAGAGCAGAGGTTTGTAGAACAGCAGCAAGTTTCCCTTAAGTGGATCACCCAAGGTTTATCGATCTCAGGGAGGAAGAGGTCAAAGATATCCCTCTCATGCAACCCCGCAACCACAAAGCAAGAAGTCTCTTGTGTCCCCAACACACCTAATAGGTGCACTAGTTCGGCGAAGAGATAGTGAAATACGGGTGGTATGAATAAGTAGTAGCAACGGCACCGGAAAAGTGCTTTGCCCAGGATAGTAAACAAGCAGTAGTAACGCAAGAAAACAAGTAAACAAGCAGCGATAGCGATATTTAGGAACAAGGCCTAGGGATTAGACTTTCACTAGTGGACACTCTCAACATTGATCACATAACAGAATAGATAAATGCATACTCTACACTCTCTTGTTGGATGATGAACACATTGCGTAGGATTACATGAACCCTCAATGCCGGAGTTAACAAGCTCCACAATTCAGTGTTCATATTTAAATAACCTTAGAGTGCAAGAAAGATCAACACGACTAAACCAAGTACTAACATAGCATGCACACTGTCACCTTCACGCCACGTAGGAAGAATAGATCATATCAATACAATCATAATGATAATTAACTCCACAATCTACAAGAGATCATGATCATAGCATATGCCAAGTACTAACACGGATGCACACACTGTCACCATTACACCGTGCAGGAGGAATAAACTACTTTAATAACATCACTAGAGTAGCACATAGATAAATTGTGATACAAAACACATTGCAATCATAAAGAGATATAAATAAGCACTTCACTACGCCATTCATAACAGCGAGTAAGTATTCTGTGAAATATAGCCTAAGAGACCCACACGGTGCACACACTGTCACCTTTACACACGTGGGACAAGGAGTCTCCGGAGATCACATAAGTAAAACTCACTTGACTAGCATAGTGACATCTAGATTACAAGCATCATCATATGAATCTCAATCATGTAAGGCAGCTCATGAGATTATTGTATTGAAGTACATAGGAGAGAGATGAACCACATAGCTACCGGTACAGCCCCGAGCCTCGATGGAGAACTACTCCCTCCTCATGGGGGCAGCAGCGGTGATGAAGATGGCGGTGGAGATGGCAGCGGTGTCGATGGAGAAGCCTTCGGGGGCACTTCCCCGCTCCGGCAGGGTGCCGGAACGAGACTCCTGTCCCCCGCATCTTGGCTTCGCGATGGCGGCGGCTCCGGAAGGTTTTCCGTATCGTGGTTTTTCGCCTCGGGGGTTTCGCGACGGAGGCTTTAAGTAGGTGGAAGGGCGAGTCGGAGGGCCGACGAGGGGCCCACACCACGAGGCGGCGCGGGCCCCCTTGGCCGCGCCGCCATGTGGTTTGGCCACCTCGTGGCCCCACTTCGTATGCTCTTCGGTCTTCCGGAAGGTTCGTGGCGAAATAGGCCCCCGGGTCTTGATTTCGTCCAATTCCGAGAATATTTCGTTACTAGGATTTCGAAACCAAAAACAGACAGAAAACAAGCAATCGGCACTTCGGCATCTTGTTAATAGGTTAGTTCCGGAAAATGCACGAATATGACATAAAGTGTGCATAAAACATGTAGGTATCATCAATAATATGGCATAGAACATAAGAAATTATCGATACGTCGGAGACGTATCAAGCATCCCCAAGCTTAGTTCCGCTCGTCCCGAGCAGGTAAAACGATAACAAAGATAATTTCTGAAGTGATATGCCATCATAACCTTGATCATACTATTTGTAAACATATGTAGTGAATGCAGCGATCAAAACAATGGTAATGACATGAGTAAACAAGTGAATCATAAAGCAAAGACTTTTCATGGATAGTACTTCAAGACAAGTATTAATAAGTCTTGCATAAGAGTTAACTCATAAAGCAATAAATCAAAGTAAAGGCATTGAAGCAACACAAAGGAAGATTAAGTTTCAGCGGTTGCTTTCAACTTATAACATGTTTATCTCATGGATAATTGTCAACATAGAGTAATATAAAAAGTACAATATGCAAGTATGTAGGAATCGATGCATAGTTCACACAAGTGTTTGCTTCTTGAGGTGGAGAGAGATAGGTGAACTGACTCAACATAAAAGTAAAAGAGAATGGTCCTTCAAAGAGGAAAGCATCGATTGCTATATTTGTGCTAGAGCTTTTATTTGAAAACATGAAACAATTTTGTCAACGGTAGTAATAAAGCATATGAGTTATGAAAGTTATATCTTACAAGTTGCAAGTCTCATGCATAGTATACTAATAGTGCCCGCACCTTGTCCTAATTAGCTTGGACTACCGGATCTTTGCAATGCACATGTTTTAACCAAGTGTCACAATGGGGTACCTCCATGCCGCTCGTACAAAGGTCTAAGGAGAAAGCTCGCATTTTGGATTTCTCGCTTTTGATTATTCTCAACTTAGACATCCATACCGGGACAACATGGACAACGAGATAATGGACTCCTCTTTAATGCATAAGCATGTGGCAACAATTATTATTCTCATATGAGATTGAGGATATATGTCCAAAACTGAAACTTCCACCATGAATCATGGCTTTAGTTAGCGGCCCAATGTTCTTCTCTAACAATATGCATGCTCCAACCATTAAGGTGGTAGATCTCTCTTACTTCGGACAAGACGGACATGCATAGCAATTCACATGATATTCAACAAAGAATAGTTGATGGCGTCCCCGAAACATGGTTATCGCACAACAAGCAACTTAATAAGAGATAAAGTGCATAAGTACATATTCAATACCACAATAGTTTTTAAGCTATTTGTCCCATGAGCTATATATTGCAAAGGTGAATGATGGAGTTTTAAAGGTAGCACTCAAGCAATTTACTTTGGAATGGCGGATAAATACCATGTAGTAGGTAGGTATGGTGGACACAAATGGCATAGTGGTTGGCTCAAGTATTTTGGATGCATGAGAAGTATTCCCTCTCGATACAAGGTTTAGGCTAGCAAGGTTATTTGAAACAAACACAAGGATGAACGGTGCAGCAAAACTCACATAAAAGACATATTGTAAACATTATAAGATTCTACACCGTCTTCCTTGTTGTTCAAAACTCAATACTAGATGTTATCTAGACTCTAGAGAAACCAAATATGCAAACCAAATTAGCAAGCTCTAAGTATTTATTCATTAATGGGTGCAAAGTATATGATGCAAGAGCTTAAACATGAGCACAACAATTGCCAAGTATCAAATTATCCAAGACATTTTAGAATTACTACATGTAGCATTTTCCAATTCCAACCATATAACAAATTAACGAAGAAGAAACTTCGCCATGAATACTATGAGTAGAGCCTAAGGACATACTTGTCCATATGCTACAGCGGAGCGTGTCTCTCTCCTATAAAGTGAATGCTAGGATCCATTTTATTCAAACAAAACAAAAAACAAAAACAAACCGACGCTCCAAGCAAAGTGCATAAGATGTGACGGAATAAAAATATAGTTTCGGGGAGGAACCTGATAATGTTGTCGATGAAGAAGGGGATGCCTTGGGCATCCCCAAGCTTATACGCTTGAGTCTTCTTATAATATGCAGGGGTGAACCACCGGGGCATCCCCAAGCTTAGAGCTTTCACTCTCCTTGATCATATTGCATCATACTCCTCTCTTGATCCTTGAAAACTTCCTCCACACCAAACTCGAAACAACTCATTAGAGGGTTAGTGCATAATAAAAATTCACATGTTCAGAGGTGACACAATCATTCTTAACACTTCTGGACATTGCATAAAGCTACTTGGACATTAATGGATCAAAGAAATTCATCCAACATAGCAAAAGAGGCAATGCGAAATAAAAGGGCAGAATCTGTCAAAACAGAACAGTCCGTAAAGATGGATTTTATTAGGCCATCAGACTTGCTCAAATGAAAATGCTAAAATTGAATGAAAGTTGCGTACATATCTGAGGATCATGCACGTAAATTGGCTTAATTTTCTGAGCTACCTACAGGGAGGTAGACCCAGATTCGTGACAGCAAAGAAATCTGGAACTGCGCAGTAATCCAAATCTAGTACTTACTTTACTATCAAAGACTTTACTTGGCACAACAAAACATAAAACTAAGATAAGGAGAGGTTGCTACAGTAGTAAACAACTTCCAAGACACAAATATAAAACAAAGTACTGTAGCAAAATAACACATGGGTTATCTCCCAAGAAGTTCTTTCTTTATAGCCATTAAGATGGGCTCAGCGAGTTTTAATGATGCACTCGCAAGAAATAGTATTTGAAGCAAAAGAGAGCATCAAGAGGCAAATTCAAAACACATTTAAGTCTAACATGCTTCCTATGCATAGGAATCTTGTAAATAAACAAGTTCATGAAGAGCAAAGTAACAAGCATAGGAAGATAAAACAAGTGTAGCTTCAAAAATTTCAGCACATAGAGAGGCATTTTAGTAACATGAAAATTTCTACAACCATATTTTCCTCTCTCATAATAACTTTCAGTAGCATCATGAGCAAACTCAACAATATAACTATCACATAAAGCATTCTTATCATGAGTCTCATGCATAAAATTATTACTCTCCACATAAGCATAATCAATTTTATTAGTAATAGCGGGAGCAAATTCAACAAAGTAGCTATCATTATTATTCTCATCAAGTGTAGGAGGCATAGTATAATCACAATAAAATTTACTCTCCATAGTAGGTTGTACCAAAAGACCACTATTATAATCATCATAAATAGGAGGCAAAGTATCATCAAAGAAAATTTTCTCCTCAATGCTTGGGGGACTAAAAAGATCATGAAAACCAGCTTCCCCAAGCTTAGAACTTTCTACATTATTATCAACAATGGTGTTCAAAGCGTTCATACTAATATTACTACCAAGCATGCAAATAAGATTTCATAGGTTTTTTTAATTTTCGCATCAAACAATCCATGTTTTAAATCAGGAAATAGAATAAGAAGCTCACTCGTTGTCCATTATGCCAAACTAGTGTAAACAAGAAACAAAAAGATGCAATTGCAGGATCTAAAGGAAATAGCTTCGAGCACACACACGACGGCAACAGAAAAGTACTTTACCTGGGACCGGAGTATGAGTGCCTTTTTACCTTTCCTCCCAGGCAACGGCGCCAGAAAATATGCTTGATGTCTACGGGAGCTTCTATTCTTGTAGACAGTGTTGGGCCTCCAAGAGCAGAGGTTTGTAGAACAGCAGCAAGTTTCCCTTAAGTGGATCACCCAAGGTTTATCGATCTCAGGGAGGAAGAGGTCAAAGATATCCCTCTCATGCAACCCTGCAACCACAAAGCAAGAAGTCTCTTGTGTCCCCAACACACCTAATAGGTGCACTAGTTCGGCGAAGAGATAGTGAAATACAGGTGGTATGAATAAGTAGTAGCAACGGCACCGGAAAAGTGCTTTGCCCAGGATAGTAAACAAGAAGTAGTAACGCAGCAGTAGTAACGCAGCAGTAGTAACGCAGTAAAACAGTAAACAAGCAGCGATAGCAGTATTTAGGAACAAGGCCTAGGGATTAGACTTTCACTAGTGGACACTCTCAACATTGATCACATAACAGAATAGATAAATGCATACTCTACACTCTCTTGTTGGATGATGAACACATTGCGTAGGATTACACGAACCCTCAATGCCGGAGTTAACAAGCTCCACAATTCAATGTTCATATTTAAATAACCTTAGAGTGCAAGAAAGATCAACACGACTAAACCAAGTACTAACATAGCATGCACACTCGTCACCTTCACGCCACGTAGGAGGAATAGATCATATCAATACAATCATAATGATAATTAACTCCACAATCTACAAGAGATCATGATCATAGCATATGCCAAGTACTAACACGGATGCACACACTGTCACCATTACACCGTGCAGGAGGAATAAACTACTTTAATAACATCACTAGAGTAGCACATAGATAAATTGTGATACAAAACACATTGCAATCACATGTAAGGCAGCTCATGAGATTATTGTATTGAAGCACATAGGAGAGAGATGAACCACATAGCTACCGGTACAGCCCCGAGCCTCGATGGAGAACTACTCCCTCCTCATGGGAGACAGCAGCGTTGATGAAGATGGCGGTGGAGATGGCAGCGGTGTCGATGGAGAAGCCTTCCGGGGCACTTCCCCGCTCCGGCAGGGTGCCGGAACAGAGACTCCTGTCCCCCAGATCTTGGCTTCGCGATGGCGGCGGCTCTGGAAGGTTTTCCGTATCGTGGTTTTTCGCCTCAGGGGTTTCGCGACGGAGGCTTTAAGTAGGCGGAAGGGCAAAGTCGGAGGGCTGACGAGGGGCCCACACCACAGGGCGGCGCGGGCCCCCCCTTGGCCGCGCTGCCATGTGGTTTGGCCACCTCGTGGCCCCACTTCGTATGCTCTTCGGTCTTCTGGAAGGTTCGTGGCGAAATAGGCCCCTGGGTCTTGATTTCGTCCAATTCCGAGAATATTTCGTTACTAGGATTTCTGAAACCAAAAACAGCGAGAAAACAACGAATCGGCACTTCGGCATCTTGTTAATAGGTTAGTTCCAGAAAATGCACGAATATGACATAAAGTGTGCATAAAACATGTAGGTATCATCAATAATATGGCATAGAACATAAGAAATTATCGATACGTCGGAGACGTATCAACGACAGAGAGAGAGAGGGTGGTGGCCCCGACCAGAGAGAGAGATAGGGGTTATCCTGCCCGTTAGATCATACGATCAACGGTCGGCGGGCACGATCCGCGTGACATGGGCTAGACCAATCAGAGCAATGTTGGGCGTCCGTGAGAGTTTGTGAAGGGAGAGGGCAAAACTGAGTAGTATCAAGAAACCAAGGGCAAGTGTGTAGTAAACAGACTAAGGGATTCAAATATGAGATTTAAAAAATGGAAAATGCATGTTTTGTACAATGAAACCCATCTTGGCCTACCTCAAACTATTTGCGAAGTGTGAAAATTATGGCCTCATTCTGACAAAGTATGTTTTGGGGAAAGCTGTTTTGGGTAGGGCTTATTATGGAAAACCATGCACCTTCATAGCTACTAGGTGATTTGAGAAGTGGCAATTTGTGGTGAAACTTGATTTATCTATGATTTATCTATGATTTGTGAAGTGGCAATTTGTGGTAAAGACTCCATGAGTAAGTGCCACTCTTTTTCGGAATTTTTTGCACATTAAATAACTCATTTAACTAGTTAATCCCATTTGTTGACTCTCTGTTGACCAGCCACTTGAGGGTAAAACTGAGTATATTACACTAGCCAGTATTAGCACTCAAGGAGAAAACTGAGCACACAAAAAATGCTAGTATATGACTCGGGGATATACCTGAGTATATCTAAATTTCCGGGGTTAGACCCGAGTACGCGTGTTGCGGTGCGAAGTGGAAGACGTGCCATTGTTGACGCGTGTCGCGGTGCAGACGTGCAAATAGTGGACGCGGGTCGCATTTAGGACGCGTAAGCCCCTCCCTCCCTCTGCACACAGTCGTCTCATTCTCGCTCACGCACGAAACCACCCCTCTCACGTCCCATCAAATTCTCCAAATCGAAAAAACCCCAACCGCCGTACGCACGCTACCCTGCCGGCGATGGAGAAGAAGAATGCGCCGGCGACCGTCGTCTCCGAGCCCGTTGCCTCCGAGCCCGTCGCCTCCGCGCCCGTCGCCTCCGAGCCCGTCGCCGCCGAGCGCGTCGCCGCCGACGGCGGCACATCCAAGCGCGGCGCCTCCGTGAACTGGGCCTCTCTCTTGGCTGATGGACCACTTCACAAGATCGGCCAATGCTTACTGGCGAACGAGGAGTACGCCGACACCTACTCTGCTATGAGGCAAGTCTGTAGAAATTGGCGCTCGGGTTTGCCCGAGCCCGACGTGCACCCGGACGAATGGATCATGCTACACCACGCCCTTCCACGCGTCGCTGAGTTCACCTTCCTCCAACTCGGCACATCACGCTACGTCACCATAGATCTATCGAAAGTTCATACAAGGTTCAAATTCCTCCATATCTACCTTTTTATTTTCAATCTTAAACACATCTTAGTGCTGAATGTTATCTTCATCAATATATTTTAGATACTACTTCGTCGGCTTTTGCCGTGGTGTCATCGTGCTTGCCCGGAAGAACCCGCCGCACAAGATACGGCTGCTGAACCCACTCACAAAGAAATCGAACACTACGTTTGAGGCGCAGATGCCATCTGTTTTTCCGAAATCGGTCGTTGTTATCAAATCCCCGACTATGGTCTTCGTTGCCACACATTACCCGTCGGAAATTGGTTGGGTCGATGAGAGCACTCCAACTAAGGATATAAATGAAGATTGGGGAGAAGGAAGATTTTCGATCAAGAACCATTGTCCGCGTTGCATTACCCCGTTCAATGGTGAGCCGTATGCGATAGCTGCGGACAATTTTGAGATCGGAAGAATAGTGTGCACCAATGTACGGTTGCGGCAGCGCGCGGGCACTTGTCAAGATGGAGACACTAATTTCATTTCCAGAACTTGGACGTCGAAGTTCTACCTTGTGAAGTCGGATGGTGATCTGCTGCTTGTGTTGTTGGTCGGCGAGGCTTTGGCGGGCAAACCATTGGTGTACCGTGTGGACACTCGGAGCCGCTCTCTCCATCCGGTCGGTAACATTGGCGGTAATGCCTTCTTCGTGAATTATATCCGGTGTATCTCCGTCGACACCGGAGTGTACCCGACACTTCGACCTGGCAGCATCTACTACGCGGATTTGGGTTATATCGTAGAGTACTCTCATGATACAAAGGCACTGGGATGAGTGGCCGATACGTGTGGATAGAATAGGAAGCTACGGTATGAGTAATGAACACGGGCCATACCGTTTGGAGGATGTATTGGCCGCACACTGCAGACGGAAGGAGTTCAATGAATATTTCCTTGGGGAAATGCACAAATGGAGCGACGAAGAAATATATGAGGAGGAATGAAGAACAAATTCATTCATCCTAATCTTCTTGTTGTCCATACATTGCGTGCGTCTTGTATATTTTTCAGCTTAGTTTGTCGTGAACATTAACAACGTTATTGCTCGCTTTTGGCTGCTGTATGCAGTTTATGTATTATACTTAGTTTTGTGATTATGCTTGTTGTGAATTTATCATATACTAGCTTCTAGATTTGCTACTAGATTTGCTGCCATATTGGGCAAAAAACGAGGGCCAAAAGGCATAAATAACCCCGAGAGATTTGTTACTAGATTTGCTGCCATATTGAAGAAAGACAGAAATAGAAGCTTCTCTAGATTTGATACTAATTTGGTGAAAAAGACAGAGAGAGAAAGAGGGGAAAAGGTGCTCTTAAAAATGCCAATTTGGGCCGAGAGAGACAAAACCCAGCTCCTGCTCACGTGCAACCAAACGCTTCTCGTCCTGTCCCACGCGGTCCCTTTCTACCAGCCCCACGCGAGGCGGCCCCACACGACGCGACCCCACAGACGACGCGGCGCAACACGTCAGCACAGAACGTCCAAATAAACGGATTCCTTCCGTCTGAGCTCCTTCTGCGGGTTTCAGACATAGGCTTGGGGAAAACTGAGGAAAAACTAAGGGGCTGGGGAAAACTGAGTACAACTAACGACCCGAGGGCACGAAAATAGAAATCCCTTGAATAAAATGGATCCTAGCATTCATTGTGTGGGAGAGAGACACGCTCCGCTGTTGCATATGGACAAATATGTCCTTAGGCTTTACTCATAGTATTCATGGCGAAGGTTGAATCTTCTTCGTTAAATTGTTATATGGTTGGAATCGGGAAATGCTACATGTAGTAATTCTAAAATGTCTTGAATAATTTGATACTTGGCAATTGTTGTGCTCATGTTTAAGCTCTTGCATCATATACTTTGCACCTATTAATGAAGAAATACATAGAGCTTGCTAAAATTTGGTTTGCATAATTGGTCTCTCTAAAGTCTAGATAATTCTAGTATTGAGTTTTGAACAACAAGGAAGACGGTGTAGAGTCTTATAATGTTTACAATATGTCTTTTATGTGAGTTTTGCTGCACCAGTTCATCCTTGTGTTTGTTTCAAATAACCTTGCTAGCCTAAACCTTGTATCGAGAGGGAATGCTTCTCATGCATCCAAAATCCTTGAGCCAACCACTATGCCATTTGTGTCCACCATACCTACCTACTACATGGTATTTCTCCGCCATTCCAAAGTAAATTGCTTGAGTGCTACCTTTAAAATTTCCATTCTTTACCTTTGCAATATATAGCTCATGGGACAAATAGCTTAAAAACTATTGTGGTATTGAATATGTACTTATGCACTTTATCTCTTATTAAGTTGCTTGTTGTGCGATAACCATGTTCCTGGGGACGCCATCAACTACCCTTTGTTGAATATCATGTGAGTTGCTATGCATGTCCGTCTTGTCTGAAGTAAGGGAGATTTACCACTCATTTATTGGTTAGAGCATGCATATTGTTAGAGAAGAACATTGGGCCGCTAACTAAAGCCATGAATCATGGTGGAAGTTTCAGTTTTGGACATATATCCTCAATCTCATATGAGAACATTAATTGTTGCCACATGCTTATGCATTAAAGAGGAGTCCATTATCTGTTGTCTATGTTGTCCCGGTATGGATGTCTAAGTTGAGAATAATCAAAAGCGAGAAATCCAAATGCGAGCTTTCTCCTTAGACCTTTGTACGAGCGGCATAGAGGTACCCCTTTATGACACTTGGTTAAAACATGTGTATTGCGATAATCCCGGTAATCCAAGCTAATTAGGACAAGGTGCGGGCACTATTAGTATACTATGCATGAGACTTGCAACTTGTAAGATATAATTTACATGATACATATGCTTTATTACTACCGTTGACAAAATTGTTTCTTGTTTTCAAAACCAAAGCTCTTGCACAAATATAGCAATCAATGCTTCCCTCTGCGAAGGGCCTTTCTTTTACTTTTATGTTGAGTCAGTTCACCTATTTCTCTCCACCTCAAGAAGCAAACACTTGTGTGAACTGTGCATTGATTCTTACATACTTGCATATTGCACTTGTTATATTACTTTACATTGACAATATCCATGAGATATACATGTTATAAGTTGAAAGCAACCGCTGAAACTTAATCTTCCTTTGTGTTGCTTCAATACCTTTACTTTGATTTATTGCTTTATGAGTTAACTCTTATGCAAGACTTATTGATGCTTGTCTTGAAAGTACTATTCATGAAAAGTCTTTGCTTTATGATTCATTTGTTTACTCATGTCATTACCATTGTTTTGATCGCTGCATTCATTACATATGCTTAAAATAGTATGATCAAGGTTATGATGGCATGTCACTCCAGAAATTATCTTTGTTATCGTTTACCTGCTCGGGACGAGCAGGAACTAAGCTTGGGGATGCTGATACGTCTCCGACGTATCGATAATTTCTTATGTTCCATGCCACATTATTGATGATATCTACATGTTTTATGCATACTTTATGTCATATTTATGCATTTTCCGGCACTAACCAATTAACGAGATGCCGAAGAGCCAGTTGCTGTTTTCTGCTGTTTTTGGTTTCAGAAATCCTAGTAAGGAAATATTCTCGGAATTGGACGAAATCAACGCCCAGGGTCCTATTTTTGCACGAAGCTTCCAGAAGACCGAGGGGGAAAGGAAGTGGGGCCACGAGGCGCCGCCAAAACAGGGCGGCGCGGCCCAGGCCCTGGCCACGCGGCCCTGCTGTGTGGGGCCCCCGTGACGCCCTTTGACCTGCCCTTCCGCCTACTTAAAGCCTCCGTCGCGAAACCCCCAGTACCGAGAGCCACGATACGGAAAACCTTCCAGAGACGCCGCCGCCGCCAATCCCATCTCGGGGGATTCAGGAGATCGCCTCCGGCACCCTGCCGGAGAGGGGAATCATCTCCCGGAGGACTCTTCACCGCCATGGTCGCCTCCGGAGTGATGAGTGAGTAGTTCACCCCTGGACTATGGGTCCATAGCAGTAGCTAGATGGTCGTCTTCTCCTTATGTGCTTCATTGTCGGATCTTGTGAGCTGCCTAACATGATCAAGATCATCTATCTGTAATGCTATATGTTGTGTTTGTCGGGATCCGATTGATAGAGAATACTATGTTATGTTGATTATCAATCTATTACCTATGTGTTGTTTATGATCTTGCATGCTCTCCGTTATTAGTAGAGGCTCGGCCAAGTTTTTACTCTTAACTCCAAGAGGGAGTATTTATGCTCGATAGTGGGTTCATGCCTCCATTAAATCTGGGACAGTGACAGAAAGTTCTAAGGTTGTGGATGTGTTGTTGCCACTAGGGATAAAACATTGATGCTATGTCCGAGGATGTAGTTATTGATTACATTACGCACCATACTTAATGCAATTTTCTGTTGTTTGCAACTTAATACTGGAAGGGGTTCGGATGATAACCTGAAGGTGGACTTTTAGGCATAGATGCATGCTGGATAGCGGTCTATGTACTTTGTCGTAATGCCCAATTAAATCTCACAATACTTATCATATCATGTATGTGCATTGTCATGCCCTCTCTATTTGTCAATTGCCCGACCGTAATTTGTTCACCCAACATGCTATTTATCTTATGGGAGAGACACCTCTAGTGAACTGTGGACCCCGGTCCATTCTTTTACATCGAATACAATCTATCGCAATACTTGTTCTACTCGTTTTCTCGCAAACAATCATCATCCACACTATACATCTAATCCTTTGTTACAGCAAGCCGGTGAGATTGACAACCTCGCTGTTTCGTTGGGGCAAAGTACTTTGGTTGTGTTGTGCAGGTTCCACGTTGGCGCCGGAATCCCTGGTGTTGCGCCGCATTACATCCCGCCGCCATCAACCTTCAACGTGCTTCTTGGCTCCTCCTGGTTCGATAAACCTTGGTTTCTTTACGAGGGAAAACTTGCCGCTGTACGCATCACACCTTCCTCTTGGGCTTCCCAACGGACGCGTTCTGTACGCGCATCAAAGTTCTTGAAAGATGTGATTTTGCGGTATGGATACCCGCACAGTATCATAACTGACAACGGAACGAACTTTGCTCAAGGGGAGTTTAAGTGGTTCTGTGATGACAACAATATCTGGTTATATTTGTGCTCGGTGGCGCACCCACAGGGCAATGGCCAAGTGGAAAGAAAAAATGCTCTCGTGCTTTCCGGTATCAAACCGAGGCTTATCGAGCCACTTGAAAAAACGCCAGGATGTTGGCTTGATGAACTACCATCAGTGTTGTGGAGCATAAGAACCACACCAAACCGGTCTAACGGATACACACTATTCTTCATGGTATATGGAGCGAAGCGGTCATACCAACCGACATCATCCATGACTCACCACGAGTCCAACTCTATACCGAAGAAGAGGTAAAAGAGGCCCGAGAAAACAATGTGGACTTACTCGAGGAACAAAGAGAGCTGGCTTTGGCAAGACCGGCCATATACCAGCAGAACCTCAGACACTATCATAGCCGGAAGGTTAACCCGAGAGTGTTCCGATAAGGGGACCTGGTGCTACGCCTAGTGCAGCGCACTGAAGGGCGGCACAAACTCTCACCTCCATGGGAAGGACCTTTCATTGTGAGCAAGGCTCTGCACAATGATGCCTATTACTTAATTGATGCACAGGAATACAACAAAGGCAAGAAGGACAGGTCCGGAGAGGAAACCAAGCGCCCATGGAACATAGCGTTGCTTCGTCCTTTCTATTCCTGAAGATGTGATGTGATGTGTTCCTTTTTTGTACCTTATTTGCTATGAATAAAGATGCCGGCACCTCGAATGAATCTCGGGGATTGCCTCTACCGGAATCGCATGTAATATGTTTATTTTTTATGTATACCGGTTTGGTTGTTGGAAGCTTTTCTTTCCGGTTTAGTAACGTGCTAAACCTAAAGGAGTCTTCGACTTATTTGTTGTCCGAAACCCGGCTTCATGGCAAGCAAGATAAACCGGAAGGTTCTAAGCACGTGAAAAACGAGAAAGAAACCGAAAACAAACAAACTGAGGAAAATCTAACTAGCCCCGGTTATACCGGTTTTTTGTGAAACATTTCGAATCCTTTCTAAGTTCGAGAAAATGCTTGCTTGGCAAAAGAACTTTGCGCTCATACATCAAAACACCCAAAAAGAGGTAGACAGAGCCAAAGCAAAAGAACCAAGTGTGCATCAGATTGAATTCGGGAATGAATCCAGAATCTTCACCGTGCAAGATCAAAGCAGAACAAAACAAGCAAGTGTAACCCACATAATACCAGATTGCATATATGCTTAAAGAGTTTTAGCATGCAACCTAAAGACTACTTAGTCTTCACCATCAAAAGGACTTAGGAGTATTATACATCTTCCACCCCGGCATACCGGGGGCAAATTTAACGAACATTGTTTTTGAGGCAACACAGGATAAGGGGGTCTGGTAAAGAGGAGCGGAGTCCTCCGAGGCTTGTTGGGGAATCACAGGGGCTTGCACTTCAGGAGCTGGCTCTGGAGCACCGGCAGCAGGCTCTTCTTGCGCGTCCGCCTCAGCTTCAGCGTTGCCCTCTCTGGCTTCTTCTTCCTCCTCATCTTCATCGTCGATGAAGACCTCCTTGAGGTTAGCTGGAGGAGGGATGAAGTCGCTGGTGGTGGCGTAGCTGGCAATCTCATAAGCCCTGGTGCGGCGTGCGGCACCCTTCACCGGATCCTTGTTGGTGGGAGCGTCGTCCCGCATGATGTGCAATGCGTTCGGGTCCGGGCCTTCGTACCAAGAGCACACAAAGCGGAGCGCAATGTCGGTTCCGGAATGAGCAGAAGAGTGGCGCCACTCGCTTAACCGCTGGCTTGCTTCATGAATGATGCGCTCAGCAACAAGGTCGGCGCTTTCCGGAACAGCTTCACCGGGCCAGAGCCACTTGTATACGGTGGTGGCAGCGCTCGGAAGCAAGCCAAGGGTACGGTCAACCGCGCGCATGTGGGTAATCCTGCAGAACAGAGCGGTAAGGTGGTCCTTGGTGGTCCAGGGGAGGTTTGCGTCCACCACCTGTTCGACCCGAAGCTTGTTGACAGCGACATCGGCAAGTACCTGCGACTCCGGAAAGAGCCCTAGGCAAAGGTTTAAGAAAACAGGTGTCAGAACAAGCCGGAAAGAACAATCCGGTAAAAAGAAAAAACTTATTGGGGAAAACTCAAAAGCTTATAAGCAGGAGAACAGCGAACTTACGGACGGCCTTGGAGTCGGTGTCCTTCACCATATCCTCGAGGTTGGTTAGGTACTCCTGAACCGACGCTAGGTGCTCCTTTCCATCCTACAGCTGCTTCTGCGCCTCCTCCAGCTCGCGGCGAAGCTGCCCCTCAGTTTCGGCAAGCTGCTGCCGGGTTTCTTCAACCTGGGCATTGTCGGCGCTGATGGATGCCTTCAAGGCCTTGGCGTGCTCAGACCTAGCCTGGATCAGTTGATCCTTCAGCTTGGCAGTTTCTTCCCGCTGGGCCTGGAGCTCGCGCTCGTGCTTGGCGGCAAGATCGTCCTTGGAAGCTACAGTCCGGAAAGCATGGACTTAGTAAAAGAACAGGTTACAGGTGAAAAACAAGCCGGTCAGTGTGGCTTACCCTTAAGCGCAGCGACTTGGGCGGCGAGGTCCTCCGCGGGGGCTTCCGGCAGAGCAGCTGCACAAGGGAACCACTTGTTAGGATTTGATAAAGACAGGTACCGGTACAAAAGAGGCCGGTGGTTCAGGCAAACCTTGGCACTGGCTGTGCTCGAGCTTGAGGGCGGAAAACGCCTCGTTGAGGCCCTGGTGCTCCCACAGCAGCTCCTCGAAGATCTGCTTGCGGTTGTCCAGCACGCTCTACAAAGACGAAAACAGTATAAGCTATGCCGGTTTCTTTCAGTTTCGCGCTAAGTACTTCGTGCTTAACTCAAAACTCAGGGACTAGCTATGCCCGTTTCTTTCAGTTTCGCGCTAAGTACTTCGTGCTTAACCCGAAACTCGGGGACTAGCTATGCCGGTTTCTTTCAGTTTCACGCTAAGTACTTCGTGCTTAACCCAAAACTCGGGGACTAGCTATGCCGGTTTCTTTCAGCTTCGCGCTAAGTACTTCGTGCTTAACCCAAAACTCGGGGACTAGCTATACCGGTTTCTTGAGAAAAGTTTGCAAGTTTTCTAAGGAAGTTTCGCGCCAAGTACTTCGTGCTTAACCCGAAACTCGGGGACTGAGGATATACCTACGGGTTCTGAAAGATAAAAGGTTTCAGTGTAAAGGTAAAATGCAAGTTCCGGAAAGAAATATTACCACCACGTTGCCGTTGGCATCATGCCAGGCATTGTCAAACTCCTTCACCGCGGCTTTATGCTGGCCGAAGTGCTGCACCGTGGAGCGGGGGCCGCGCACGTCGAGCTTCGGCTTGCCTTCCTTCCCAACACCAAGGGTGGCGTCGAAAAGATCGGCAAGGTTCTAGCGCTCCACCAGCTGCGTGTCAGCTCCACGACCCGCCCAAGTTGGGCCGAGGCCTTCTCGCCGGCAGCCATGGCAGCGCGCCCGGTATGAAGGGTTAGGCTCTGGGCCTGGGGCTGCGCCTGAGAGCTGGACGCGGGCGCGGTCGCGGCCTTGACCGCCGCGGTTAGCTGCTCCGCGGTCACCATCGCGCCCTCTGGCGGGCTCTGGTGCGGCGCAGCAGGAGCTTTGCCGGTAGCCGCCGGCATCGGTGCCGCTGCGCGTTTGGGCGGCGGAGGCGTGGCAGCGGAGGCTTTGGAGGGGGAAGCGGAGTTCTTCTTCTTCTTCTTTTCTGGGACGGGCGGAACCAGACGTTCCGACCACCCGGTAATGTCTAAACCGGCGCCCATGTCGCTGGCGCCGGTATCTTGGAAGTCTGGAGGGGAGATAAGTTCCTCCTCCGCGCGAGAATCGGTCGGTTTAGGGGCCGCGCGCCCCGAACTTGTGTTGCCTCCCCGAAGGGAGGACGGAGATTTACCGGCACCAGAAGGTACCGGACTTTGTCGAGGAGGAGGTGAGGCTCGCCTGGCGTCAGCGGGAGTATCCGGCCTCATGTCAGGCGCGCTCCTGGTAAGTTCCAGGGCGGCTGTGAGGAAGAAAAAGACAAAGTTAGTCGCAAGAACGAAAAGATACTGAGTTAAAATCTATGAAAAGTAAGGAAGGTTTTTACCCGGAGGAGGTCGGGATCTTGTTCTTCGGCTTCCGCCCAAGGGAGCCCAAGGGTGGGCATCTTCACCCTCTTAGCCGGGGGAGCCATGCTAGCTCCGGTGCCTTCCGGACGCGGGAAGCTTGGCCCTGGACCCTGCTCTCCCATTCAGGACCCACCTCAGCGGCGATGGGCGTTACATTCTCCTGGACCTAAGGGTTCCGGTCAGCAGGATCTGGTTTCACAATGAAAAGTTTATAAGTCCGGGAAAGCGGATAAAATAACTCAAGAACAAGAAGATCATCATCGCTGCCAGAGCCGTTGTCCACATTTGAGGCAGAAGAGTTACCAGGGCGCGAGGTGTGAGTCCGGCCCATCTTATGCTTGTTTCCTACCACGTAGGGATCCGGATCCTCCTTATCTAAGGGGCGCTTGCGGCAGGGCTCCCATACCTCCTCAGCGATGCGAGGAAAGCGCTCGAGGGCCTGGAAAAAAGCAAGTTAGTTACACATCAAAGATATACCGGAAACATCATTCCGGATTCCTTAGCTCTTACTTCGAGCGAGAAGGGGTTCCTGTGGGCGAGGGGTGGAGGCCCCGGGACCAGTCCGCCGGCATCTCGGTTTGGCAAATCCGCTTGGCCTTAAGGACCACATCAGATTTGCTCGGAATAAAGCTGGTGATCCTGGTTGGATCCCTGCGGCCGCTCATCTGGCCAATCTTATGGACCCGGTGCTGTAGAGGAAGAACCCGGCGCGAGACGAACGCGCGGATTATATCGTCAGAACAGATGTCGGTATCCTTGTTAAGTTTCTCCATGAACCGGACACTCCGGTTGGTCTCGACATGAGTGTTCTTCGGATTGTGCTTCCAGTTGGCTCGCGAGGGCGCACCGGAAGCGTATGCAGGAAGGTTGACGAAGTCAGTGTCATCGGTATTCTTGATGTAAAAGAAGGTTTGCTGCCATGCCCGGCATGACTCCAAACCGGAGAACTTGTAGAAGGGGCTCCCCTGGCGGGCCGTAACAATGCAAGCCCCGCACTGAACCGGAGGCTTGGGGTTCGGAAGCTTCCTATCTTGGATCGAGTTGATCCGAAGATTAAAGAAATGGGCAAAAGTTTCGATGGTGGGGAGGAGGCCAATATAGGCCTCCATGAAGGAAACGTAGCAAGAAAGATAAAAAAATGGCGTTGCCAGAAAGATGGTGAGGTTGGAGCTCATAAAAATCTAGAAACCGGCGGAAAATGTCCGACACCGGGAGGCCAAAGCCGCGCTAAAAATGGGCGGCGAAGACCACGTACTCCCCCTCTCTGGGCTCAGGCTCCAGCTCGTTGCCAGGAATCCGGCAGGACACCTGCTCCGGTATCCTCCGGGAGCGATACAGCCAATCGATTTCGGCTTTCTTCACGTCAGAGCCCTTCCAGGCTCCCCGGGTGTACGCAGCCAGGTTCACGCCGGAACCTTGGCCGAAGCTGTGATACATCTCCGACGTATCGATAATTTCTTATGTTCCATGCCACATTATTGATGATATCTACATGTTTTATGCACACTTTATGTCATATTCGTGCATTTTCTGGAACTAACCTATTAACAAGATGCCGAAGAGCCGATTGCTTGTTTTCTGCTGTTTTCGGTTTCAGAAATCCTAGTAACGAAATATTCTCGCAATTGGACGAAATCAACGCCCAGGGTCCTATTTTGCCACGACGCTTCCGGAAGACCGAAGAGGAGTCGAAGTGGGGCCACGAGGCGCCGCCACCATAGGGCGGCGCGGCCCAGGCCCTGGCCGCGCCGACCTATGGTGTGGGGCCCTCGTGTGGCCCCCGCGTTGCCCTTCCGCCTACTTAAAGCCTCCATCGCGAAACCCCCGATACCGAGAGCCACGATACGGAAAACCTTCCGGAGACGCCGCCGCCGCCAATCCCATCTCGGGGGATTCCGGAGATCTCCTCCGGCACCCTGCCGGAGAGGGGATTCATCTCCCGGAGGACTCTTCACCGCCATGGTCGCCTCCGGAGTGATGAGTGAGTAGTTCACCCCTGGACTATGGGTCCATAGCAGTAGCTAGATGGTTGTCTTCTCCTCATTGTGCTTCATTGTTGGATCTTGTGAGCTGCCTAACATGATCAAGATCATCTATCTGTAATGCTATATGTTGTGTTTGTCGGGATCCGATGGATAGAGAATACTATGTTATGTTAATTATCAAGTTATTACCTATGTTTTGTTTATGATCTTGCATGCTCTCCGTTATTAGTAGAGGCTCGGCCAAGTTTTTGCTCTTAACTCCAAGAGGGAGTATTTATGCTCGATAGTGGGTTCATGCCTCCATTGATATCCGGGACGGTGACGGAAAGTTCTAAGGTTGTGGATGTGCTGTTGCCACTAGGGATAAAACATTGATGCTATGTCCGAGGATGTAGTTGTTGATTACATTACGCACCATACTTAATGCAATTGTCCGTTGTTAGCAACTTAATACTCGGAAGGGGTTCGGATGATAACTCGAAGGTGGACTTTTTAGGCATAGATGCAGTTGGATGGCGGTCTATGTACTTTGTCGTAATGCCCAATTAAATCTCACTATACTTATCATGACATGTATGTGCATTGTTATGCTCTCTCTATTTGTCAATTGCCCGACTGTAATTTGTTCACCCAACATGCTTTTATCTTATGGGAGAGACACCTCTAGTGAGCTGTGGACCCCGGTCCATTCTTTTATACTTGAAATACAAATCTGCTGCAATACTTGTTTTACTGTCCTTGCAAACAATCATCTTCCACACAATACGGTTAACCCTTTGTTACAGGCAAGCCGGTGAGATTGACAACCTCATCTGTTTCGTTGGGGCAAAGTACTTTGGTTGTGTTGTGCGGGTTCCACGTTGGCGCCGGAATCTATGGTGTTGCGCCGCACTACATCCCGCCGCCATCAACCTTCAACGTGCTTCTTGACTCCTACTGGTTCGATTAAACCTTGGTTTCTAACTGAGGGAAACTTGCCGCTGTGCGCATCACACCTTCCTCTTGGGGTTCCCAACGGACGTGTCAGCTACACGCATCAAGCAAATTTCTGGCGCCGTTGCCGGGGAGATCAAGACACGCCTGCAAGGGAGTCTCCACTTCCCAACCTCTTTACTTTGTTTTTGTCTTGCTTTATTTTATTTACTACTTTGTTTGCTGCATTATATCAAAACACAAAAAAATTAGTTGCTAGCTTTACTTTATTTACTGTCTTGCACTCTATATCAAAAACACAAAAAAATTAGTTACTTGCATTTATTTTATCTAGTTTGTTTTATTTACTACTGCTAAAATGGCCACCCCTGAAAATACTAAGTTGTGTGACTTCACAACCACAAATAATAATGATTTCCTATGCACACCTATTGCTCCACCTGCTACTACGGCGGAATTCTTTGAAATTAAACCTCGCTTTACTTGAATCTTGTTATGCGAGAGCAATTTTCCAGTGTTAGTTCTGATGATGCTGCTGCCCATCTCAATAATTTCGTTGAATTGTGTGAAATGCAAAAGTATAAGGATGTAGATGGTGACATTATAAAATTAAAATTGTTTCCTTTCTCATTAAGAGGAAGAGCTAAAGATTGGTTGCTATCTCTGCCTAAGAATAGTATTGATTCCTGGACTAAATGCAAGGATGCTTTTATTGGTAGATATTATCCCCCTGCTAAAATTATATCTTTGAGGAGTAGCATAATGAATTTTAAACAATTAGATAATGAACATGTTGCTCAAGCTTGGGAAAGAATGAAATCTTTGGTTAAAAATTGCCCAACCCATGGACTGACTACTTGGATGATCATCCAAACCTTCTATGCAGGACTAAATTTTTCTTCGTGGAATTTATTGGATTCAGCTGCTGGTGGTACCTTTATGTCCGTCACTCTTGGTGAAGCAACAAAGCTCCTTGATAATATGATGGTTAATTACTCTGAATGGCACACGTAGAGAGCTCCACAAGGTAAGAAGGTAAATTCTGTTGAAGAATCCTCTTCCTTGAATGATAAGATTGATGCTATTATGTCTATGCTTGTGAATGATAGGACTAATGTTGATCCTAATAATGTTCCGTTAGCTTCATTGGTTGCCCAAGAAGAACATGTTGATGTAAACTTCATTAAAAATAATAATTTCAACAACAATGCTTATCGGAACAATTCTAGTGATAACTATAGGCCATATCCTTATAATAATGGTAACGGTTATGCTAATTCTTATGGGAATTATTACAACAATAATAGGAATACACCCCCTGGACTTGAAGCTATGCTTAAAGAATTTATTAGTACATAAACTGCCTTTAACAAATCTGTTGAGGAAAAGCTCAATAAAATTGATATTCTCGCTTCTAAGGTTGATAGTCTTGCCTCTGATGTTGATCTTTTGAAATCGAAAGTTATGCCTAATAGGGATATTGAAAATAAAATTGTTACTACAGCAAATGCCATCCAAGTTAGAATTAATGAGAATATAAGATTAATGGCTGAATTGCGTGCTAGGTGGGATAGAGAAGAAAATGAAAAACTAGCTAAAGAGAAGAATGTAGCTAAATTTTGGACTATTACCACCACTAGCAATGCTAATGATTCACATATTGCTGCACCTCCTACTATTAATGGTAAAATAATTGGTGTTGGCAATGTTTCTACTCCTAGTGCAAAGCGCGCAAAATTACCTGAAACTGCTAAAACTGCTGAAACTGTCTGTGATAAAACTGCTGAAATTTTTTCCAACCTTGGGGATGATAATCCCATTGCTTTAGATTGTAATGATTTAGATTTTGATGATTGCCACATCTCTGAAGTTATAAAGTTCTTACAAAAACTTGCTAAGAGTCCCAATGCTAGCGCTGTAAACTTGGCTTTCACAAAACATATTACAAATGCTCTCATAAAAGCTAGAGAAGAGAAACTAAAACTTGAAACTTCTATTCCTAGAAAGCTAGAGGATGGTTGGGAGCCCATCATTAAAATGAGGGTCAATGATTTTTATTGTAATGCTTTATGTGATCTTGGTGCAAGTATTTCTGTTATGCCTAAGAAAGTCTATGATATGCTTGACTTGCCACCATTGAAAAACTGTTATCTGGATGTTAATCTCGCTGATAATGCTAAAAAGAAACCTTTGGGGAGAGTTGATAATGTTCATATTATGGTTAACAATAACCTTGTCCCCGTTGATTTTGTTGTCTTGGATATTGAATGCAATGCATCTTGCCCCATTATATTGGGAAGACCTTTTCTTCGAACCGTTGGTGCTACTATTGATATGAAGGAAGGTAATATTAAATATCAATTTCCTCTCAAGAAAGGTATGGAACACTTCCCTAGAAAGAGAATTAAGTTACCTTATGATTCTATTATTAGAACAAATTATGATGTTGATGCTTCGTCTCTTGATGTTACTTGATTTACACTTTCGCGCCTAGCTGAAAGGCGTTAAAGAAAAGCGCTTATGGGAGACAACCCATGTTTTTACTACAGTATTTTTGTTTTATATTTGAGTATTGGAAGTTTTTTACTACTGTAGCAACCTCTCCTTATCTTAGTTTTGAGTTTTGTTGTGCCAAGTAAAGTCTTTGATAGTAAAGTAAATACTAGATTTGGATTACTGCGCAGAAACAGATTTCTTTGCTGGCACGAATATGGGTCTAATTCTCTGTAGGTAACTCAGAAAATTAAACCAATTTACGCGAGTGATCCTCAGATATGTACGCAACTTTCATTCAATTTGGGAATTTTCATTTGAGCAAGTATGGTGCCTCAATAAAATCCATCTTTACGGACTGTTCTGTTTTGACAGATTCTGCCTTTTATTTCGCATTGCCTCTTTTGCTATGTTGGATGAATTTCTTTGATCCATTAATGTCCAGTAGCTTTATGCAATGTCCAGAAGTGTTAAGAATGATTGTGTCACCTCTGAACATGTTAATTTTTATTGTGCACTAACCCTCTAATGAGTTGTTT
>NC_061510.1:128504245-128601635 GCF_022539505.1 Lolium rigidum
ACCGTGTTCAAGTTCCAGTGGGAACAGAATTAAACAGGTGTTATCTAGTGTGTATAAATTCGATGTTGGAGATGTCCCACCATCTATCTAACAACATATAGCTAAGTGAGAGAATCTTTCCCTGTTAGTCAACATTTCTACCGTTATCTGATGCACCAGTATCATACATAACATTCTGTAACATAATTTTGTGTGTTTCCATGCGAAACCTTTGGCTTAGCTGGCTCGGGGCCAAGTCGTCAGAGCTGTGATTAGTTCCTAGCTTCAATGCTAACCTTTGACGGCCAACTTGCCTAAGCGGTCGTGTCGACCCATATAGTCTCCTCGGCCCATTCTCCGAAAGCATTTCGGTCATGGGTCCTTATTCTCCGGCTTAGCTGGCTTGAGGGCCAAGTTGGCCGAAGATAGATGTGATTAGTTTCTAGCTTGTATGTTAACCTTTGCCGGAATCTAGGTACTTGGTACCCCATTAACCTGTCATATGTCAACGCCTAAACGATGGAAAAATTATCTCGCTAGGTGGGAAAGAAATCTTGTTTAAAGTAGTAACGCAAGAAATTCCCTCCTATGCGATGCCCTTGTTCAATCTACCTAAAGAAATTTGCAAGGCCGTTAACGATGAGATTGCAAGTTTTTCGTGAGGTGATGATGAGTCCAGAAACCGGGTGCATTGGTTCGTATGGTGGAAGGTGTATATTCGGGAAAACGATGGCGTAATGGGTAAGGTGTATATTCTGGAAAACGATGGCGTAATGGGTAAGGTGTATATTATGAAGAACGACGGAGGAATGGGTTTTCCTGACCTCAACAACCTAATCTAATCTTGCTTTAGTTAATTAAGTTTCCCCGTGTAGCTCCCACGCTCTTCTTTGAAATTTCTCTGAACTTCGACGTCAAAGCTGTTGGGCCAGTTGCTAACGAATTTAAACTGATGAAATAGTTTGTGAATAGGCTAATTGGTATTATGCACAGAACAAAAATGATGGAAGCGCACAAGAATGCAGGCGCCAACATGGTGTCTCTAAATAAGGTATAACTTATCTCATTTCATTACTTCAGTTTAAGTTAACTATGCATGGTATGTAGTGTTAATGCTAATTGTTTTCGATGCGAGAGAGCGTCTTGCTAAAATGCACAAGCTTCCTGTCATGAGATGAAAACTGAACTAGTGAAGAAGCTTAAGTCTGGGACATATCACCGGTTCTTTGAAGAAGGACAAACTTAAAGCATCATCAGCAGAGTTGGCGCAGAACATGAAGCCCCAAAGACTGTGCTGTGAAACCAGAAGTCTAGAATTTGGGAAATGCATGTTTGGAATCGGCCCAACAGCTTTGACACCGAACCCCAAAGATTCTTTTCCTTCTCGTTACGAGAGTGCGCGGATTGTACGGAGCTGATCTGCCTCAGTGCATGATATCTTAGTAAGACATGCATTCAGTTATGTCGATGGACAGACAGGGCCAGGTGCTCTCGGGCGTCATGGAGCAACAAAATTAGCACTCGCCCTCACCAGTTAACCACTCAGTCTCCATCTTCTTTTGGCTCCACTCAACTCAACAGTTGGTAAAATCGGAGTGATTTTGATTTTTGAATGCACCGAAAATGGAATTAATTAAACAGATACACTAGTGTACAATACACGATCGATGGAAATCGATCCTAGCTCAGAAGAAATGAAACTGTCTAGAGAGGGAGGGAGGCAACTATGCAGGTATAATTTACAGTTTTGCTCACGAGATGTAGTGCAAAATAATTACACAGGCAAGCAGACAAGCTAGCAGTACATATAGATCATCACAATTTGTACACTTAACTAACCAACAAGCTAGAGTAACTACTAACTATAGTACCGGAATACTTGGAACTTAAGGACTGGGGACGATGGCTAGAGCTAGAGCTAGTCAGCTACATGATGGTGCACGCCGCGTTTGGGTTTTCGTCGGAGAAGGCGGAGGTGTACTTCACCTCCGTCGACGAGGCCCTGGCGAGCGGCGCGGCGGCGGGGTCGGCGACGACGTTCCTGACGTAGCCTGGGGGCGCCTTCTTGTCGTAGGCGCCGGGGGCGTAGGGGTGCGCCACCACGTCGTAGGGCACGTACGGCCACGGCTCCACCTTCTTCCCCGTCTTGCGCGCCACCCGCCGCATGACTCTGGAAGGGTCGTCGATGTAGCCCGTCACGGCCACCTTGTTCTGCTTGGGGATGACCTCGACGCCGGTGACGCCCTTCAGGTGATGGACGGCCTTGCGGATCCGGCGCTCGCATCCCTCGCAGTCGATCCGGACCTTCATCTCCACCGTGGTGAGCTGCGGGCGCTTCTTGATGCGCCGGCGGGTGCGCAGCGACGCCGGGCACATCTCCGACAGAGCGTCCAGGATACCCATCGATCCAAGCAAGCTTAAACGATTTGTGTGTTTCTCGTGTCGATTCTTACTCGATCTGTTGCAGCTCGAAAGCTCTCTGAAGTAAGGCGAGCCGAAATAATGGACGACGGGAGATATAGCTAGCTCCGTTTGAAGTTCGGCGCGGCGGACGGCGACACGTACGGAGGTGCGTGTCAGAAGATGATAGGAGATGGCGCGAGTGCTCTCTGGATCGACCTGATCGAGTGATCGGGACGCGGGACGGGCACCACACCGCAGCCACACGTCGGCAGATACCTGGGATCTCTACGACTTGCCGGAGGCAGCCACGACAGACGACACCCAAAATAGATTGGGGCGAAAGACAACTCGGATTGCCACTCTGAATCTTCTAATAATCACGCAAAACACATTATGAAATGAACAAGCAAGAGCCGTCATCCATTTTGTTACAAGCAATAGAGCATATATCAAACCAAAACCAACATAGACACAAGAATTCCAACCTAAAAAAAACCCTCTAACAAAGAGATGAAAAATCCACACCGACAGTAAAACTTCACTCTCGTGGAAAAGTTTACACGGAATTTCACATATCTAATTTATCCCGTGCTATGGCTTACAAAAGGTATATGGTGGAAACCTAGGTTAACGATGATCCAAACTATGGGAGTCGCTCCGCGTATTACAAGTTAGCCTTTGTATGAATTTTCGATCATACTATAAATAACTTCACATTGAGACAAATTCTCTTCTTGCGACATAAATATCAGTAAACTTAATGTAAACACAACTACCATACTGAAATCTTTTGAAAATAGTTGCAAGCATAAATGAGTCAAATATTATATATACCACTGTTTTGGAGACCATTTCAGATCATAAAGAGGCCCCTTTAATTTGCAAACAAGATTATCCTTATCATGCACAATAAAATTTTCAGGTTGATCCATGTATATCTCTCCTCATGTTTTCCGTGCAGAAAACTAGTTTTAATATCTAACTGCTCAAGATCAAGATTATGCATAGCCGCAATACCAAAGGTATCCGAATGAAACTATACTTCACAACCGAAGATAATACATTATTATAATCAATACCTGAAATCTAGATGAAGCCTTTTGCAACTAACCTTGCATTAAACCTTAGAGGCTTATTAAGAGACAAAACATTCATTTGTTTTGAATAATCACTTACAGCAGATGTCCTAGCTACTTTTGTTTAGGTTAGGACACAACATCTTATATGGCTTTTTCTGAAATGATTGCATCTCCTCTTGCATGGTAGAAATCCACTTCTTCCGATCAACGGATGCAACAACTTCAATATATGTAGCAGGATCAAGTTTTCTCCACAAGTTTTCTCCACATGTTCAACCTAACTCAGAGCATAATAAACAATATTACACTCTTCAATTAAGCGAGGACGAGGACCTACATGCACATCAATCTTCTGTTGATCATCATCAGCAACATCAGAATTTTTGGTTTAGTTTTTTCCTCTATCCGTCTGTCTTATCTGGTGGATACCGTCTTGTTCCTTCCCTCACACCTACGGAGATTTCCTTGCCGGCCTCCTCCCCCTCATCGCCGGTAGCCACGGCTGGACGGCGATGAGCGGAAGGAGTGCCGGTTGGTAGTAGTTATAGGTTTTCTTGTAGTTTCCGCATGTTCGACATTTAGGATTTGTGCCTTAGCATTGTCGGGAGGAGCTTGGTGGCTATCTCGCTCTCCATGGTGGAGGGTGAGTAATTTGGCTGGATTAGTCGATTGCTCTTCAAATAATCCTAATTTTGGTGGAGTATTTCGTTGGGGCGGATTGGTTTATCTTCGTCGCTGGTGTGGCGGAAGGATGAGCCGGTTACTGGGTGGTGATGGTGGTGGTGTGGCTCGGAGTATGCTTTCTCTGGAGAGGGATTTATGGAGGCTAGAAAGTGTCATTGTCCTTCTTCCTTGACTCCGTCGATGGGATGCGGCTGAGCTTAGATCCGTTTGGCACCGGGGATCTTCCCGGCTGATGTGCTACAACAGCGACCGTCCTAGCGGTCGCGGCGGGCTTAATGTGGCTCATAAATCAGATGTGCGAGGGTGTCCTCTCGGATTTTGGGCGAGCGGCGGTTGGCGATCTACTCTCTTGCCGACGTCCAGCGGCGGCGCTTTTTCCATATCGGCGAATGGTGGTTTGCACAAATACCTTTTCAATGTAATTTTATTTTCTATAAGGGTCGTGTGCAATTTCTCTAGGACGCGTGTGTTCTATGTCCTTCTGGATGTGTCCTGCGTGTGTTGTAATCTTTGTTTTGATTAAATGAAGACATACGGTGTTTTCTCAACAAAAAAAAAATCATCACCAACGTTAGAAAGCAATGGAATAAGCGAGGGAGAGAGAGCATAGTGAACATTCTATTAGCAGCATTGGAATTATGATTTTCAGTAACTTCATTTACTTTCTCGACAAGACACTCCACATGCACGCCAATTTTCCGTTGCTCATCACCAGAAAAATCGGAAAGATCAAAAGCATCTGAAACATCTCTAGATAGATAATCATGATACATAACAGTCTCTCTAAAACAATATTTCTGCTCATCAAAACCTTTTTATTTTCTGTGTTTCATAACTTAAATGTCTTAACTCCTAAATCATAATTAAGGAACACACAATTAACAATCATAGGCTATTACTTTCCATTATCAGTGTGTGCATATGCAATTCAACCGAAAACTCTTAACTCTGAATAATCAATAGATGAACCAGGTCATACATTAATGAGAGTTTTCTTGTCAAGTGGTACACAATGATATTTTATCAAGTAGCGGACAGTGGAGACTGCTTTAGCCCAAGAAGTCTACACACATAAGCATTGGACAACATGTATCGAGTCGTGGAGATAATGGTTATGTTTGTAGGGATTCGTTGCATAGAAAACAAAAAATTTCCTACCGCGAACACACAATCCAAGCCAAGATGCAATCTAGAAGACGGTAGCAACGAGGGGATTATCGAGTCTCACCCTTGAAGAGATTCCAAAGCCTACAAGATGAGGCTCTTGTTGCTGCGGTAGACGTTCACTTGCCGCTTGCAAAAGCGCGTAGAAGATCTTGATCACGGCGCCACGAACGGGCAGCACCTCCGTACTCGGTCACACGTTCGGTTGTTGATGAAGACGACGTCCACCTCCCCGTTCCAGTGGGCAGCGGAAGTAGTAGCTCCTCTTGAATCCGACAGCACGACGGCGTGGTGTCGGTGGTGGTGGAGAAACCCGGCGGAGCTTCGCTAAGCGTGCGGGATGTGGTGGAGGAGAGAGGGCCGCTAGGGTTTGGGAGAGGGGGGGCGCCGGCCACTAGGGGGTGCGGCCACCTTGTGGTCTTAGGGTGGCCGGCCCCCTCCCCTTGGCCCCTCATTATATAGGTGGAAGCCCCAGGTGTTGGACTACAAGTCTTCGAATAAGACCCGAACCCAAAACCTTCCATGTGATAGGGAAACCTACCCAAGGTGGGAATCCCACTTGGGGTGGGATTCCCCCCTTCCATGTGGGGGGTTGGCCGGCCCCTTGGTGGAGACCAAGGTGGACTCCACCCTCCTAGGGTTGGCCGGCCATGGGAGGTGGAGTCCCTTTGGGACTCCGCCTTCCAAAGTGGTTTCTTCCGGACTTTTCTAGAACCTTCTAGAACTTTCCATAGAACCTTCCGGATCATTTTAAATCTTATAAAATGACTTCCTATATATGAATCTTATTCTCCGGACCATTCCGGAACTCCTCGTGATGTCCGGGATCTCATCCGGGACTCCGAACAAATATTCAAACTCCATTCCATATTCAAGTTCTACCATTTCAACATCCAACTTTAAGTGTGTCACCCTACGGTTCGTGAACTATGCGGACATGGTTGAGTACTCTCTCCGACCAATAACCAATAGCGGGATCTGGAGATCCATAATGGCTCCCACATATTCAACGATGACTTTAGTGATCGAATGAACCATTCACATATATGATACCAATTCCCTTTGTCACGCGATATTTTACTTGTCCGAGGTTTGATCATCGGTATCACTCTATACCTTGTTCAACCTCGTCTCCTGACAAATACTCTTTACTCGTACCGTGGTATGTGGTCTCTTATGAACTTATTCATATGCTTGCAAGACATTTAGACGATATTCCACCGAGAGGGCCCAGAGTATATCTATCCGTCATCGGGATGGACAAATCCCACTGTTGATCCATATGCCTCAACTCATACTTTCCGGATACTTAATCCCACCTTTATAACCACCCATTTACGCGGTGGCGTTTGATGTAATCAAAGTACCTTTCCAGTATAAGTGATTTACATGATCTCATGGTCATAAGGACTAGGTAACTATGTATCGAAAGCTTATAGCAAATAACTTAATGACGTGATCTTATGCTACGCTTAATTGGGTGTGTCCATTACATCATTCATACAATGATATAACCTTGTTATTAATAACATCCAATGTTCATGATTATGAAACTAATCATCCATTAATCAACAAGCTAGTTAAGAGGCATACTAGGGACTCTTTGTTGTTTACATATCACGCATGTATCAATGTTTCGGTTAATATAATTATAGCATGGTATATAAATATTATCATAAACATAAAGATATATAATAACCACTTTATTATTGCCTCTAGGGCATATCTCCAACAGTCTCCCACTTGCACTAGAGTCAATAATCTAGTTTACATTTGTAAAGATATAACACCTTGGCCTTCTGGTGCTTTATCATGTATTGCTCACGGGAGAGGTTTTAGTCAACTGATCTGACACGCTCAGAAACGTATGTATTTTGGTAATTCATTTGCGTCTCAACGCATCACTCATTTCCAAATGAGTCGGCATTAAATATGTTTGGTCTTTTGGTGGAACCTTAAATCCGCGGTCTGAAATATGTCACTAATATTGTCACACACAATATAGCTTCAAAGATCTGACTCTGTTGGAACTACACCGAGTTCTCAAAGAACCTCTTGACTTTAACATTCTTTGTCATTGTCAAAAACAATGACATACTCTACCTTATTTTGCAGAATCCGTCACAATATTTAGAAATCTTCTAAATCTAGCATAGACAACTTCTAGCTCATTGTGCTACCTTTTAAACAACACTTAGTCTAATTTGAAATTGAAATTTTATTTTCATATGTGACAAAACAAATATCGGTGCAACACTTTATAGCGATTTGTTTGTCATTTCTTCATACAAAAACTATATATATATATATATTCTTGGTTCTTCTTAAGTACTCAAGAATATTCTTACTGTTTTTCAATGATCATCACATGAATCATTCTGGTATATGCTCCTAACCTTTTAGAGCACAAGATATCTGATTATGTACATATTATTCATGATCTAAAATCACTCATGTGTTTTTACTCATCGAGTGTCAGATACACTCAAGTCTTGTTAAAACTTCACATGACAAGAACATTTTCTTAATATTTCTATATTGAACTATTTCAATATCCATTCTATGTACTTTGAATTAAACTTATTTTGTGTTTCAATCTATCTTCATAGATCTTGACACTAGATATGTTTCAGTCCATATCCTTTCATTGAAATTAATTTCTCAATTAAACCTTTTAATCAAGTATATAATTACATCATTTATAACCAACTATATGTCACCTACATAAAGTATTATAAATGTGCCTTAGCGCTCCCACTTAATTTCTTGCAAATGCAAGCCTCTTCATCGTCTCTGATGAAATCAAAAACTCTTTGACTATTTCATCTGGTGAAGATTCCAACTCCGTGATACTTACTTCATCCAATTGAAGTTTGTATACCTATCTAGTATTCCCTAACTAGCCACTCAAAACCATCTAGCACCTAAAGCCAAGCAAGCCATCAGACAGATAGACAGTGATGTCTATTCTTGTTATCAACAGCAAAGGAAACTGGAAAAACCACAAGGATTCTTCCAGTGAGATATTTCCCAAATCACAGCAAGCCAACACAGGTGGGAGCTACCCTAACAGCAAGGAATTGCTGTCAGGGCCACCTCAACCACTTCACAAAATCCCACAGATAAGCCATGCACAAATATCATTACCCAGATGGGTTCAAAAGGGAGCTAGGGTACCCAACAGATGTTGGCATCCCTCTAGCTCAATTTAATTAACTATAAGATGATCACCACTGCAAGCGATTCACATCATTTATCCACTTAATCAACTAAGGCAACACAGATAAATGATATCAATAAGTAAATTATGAACCAGACACTTGCAAATGATCCAATTGATCACTGCAAGCAACAGTAATTGCTTGAGCTAACCACAGCACACACCAGCACAGATATGTGTGTCACACAGACACCAGAGGGAGCACCAGATAAGCACAGGCAGCTAGCAAGCATGCAATCAACAAGCAAGTGGTGATCAATTGATCACCAGAGCCTGTTAGAGCATGCCAAGGCATGCTAGAATTAATCACCGGCATCACACAGGAAGTTATATGAATTAAACAGCCACAGATAATTAATAGATGCTTCACAGATAATCAAATAATAATCCATGATTATATCCAGAGCACATCAAAGGCATGATAAGCCACTGGATCAAGGTGCACAAGCATGGCACACATCAAAGCATAATTAAATAACACTGTAAGCCCACAGTAATGCTCAATTGAGAACAATCCTAAATCTGAGCACCAGGATAAGCCACCATGGCTTTGGCACTTGCAAATTTGCAAGAAATAGCACACTACCATCAAGCCAGAGTATCACATATGATCATACTTGAAATCTGGCAAGTGTAGCAACTGGGATAGAGGCACAGAACAGGAATTCAGAAGGAAAAGCTAGCACTAGCATGGACAAGGCAGCACTGGCCAAGGCCAGTAGGGCCAACAACAAGAACAGCAGCCGCAGCAGCACAGCTATGAGCATGGTGTAAAGATTCGTTGCATAGAAAACAAAAAATTTCCTACCGCGAGAACGCAATCCAAGCCAAGATGCAATCTAGAAGACGGGAGCAACGAGGGGATGATCAAGACTCACCCTTGAAGATTTCCAAAGCCTATAAGAGTAGGCTCTTATTGCTGCGGTAGACGATCACTTGCCGCTTGCAAAAGCGCGTAGAAGATCTTGATCACGGTGCCACGATCGGGCAGCACCTTCGTACTCGGTCACACGTTCGGTGTTGATGACAACGACGTCCTTCTCCCCGTTCCAGCGGGCAGCGGAAGTAGTAGATCCTCCATGGAATCCCGACAGCACGACGGCGTGGTGGCGGTGTCGATGGAGATCTCCGACGGAGCTTCGCTAAGCATATGCGGGAGAGGTGGTGGTGGAGAGGTAGCTAGGGTTTGGGGAGAGGGGGCTTGGGCGCCGGCCCTCAAAAGGGTGCGGCCAAGGCTGAGCCAAGAGTGGCCGGCCACCCTCCCCTTGTCCCTCATTATATAGGTGGAAGCCCCAAGAGTTGTGGTTCAAGTCTTCGAATAAGACCCCAACACCAAAACTTCCCAAAGGTGGGAAACCTACTCAAGGGGGGAGTCCTACCCAAGGTGGGACTCCCACCTTTCCTTGAGGTGGGGCTGGCCGGCCACCAAGGTGGAGCCCACCTGGGACTCCTCCCCTTAGGGTTTGGCCGGCCATGCTAGTGGAGTCCCTCCGGGACTCCACCTTCCATAGTGCCGTTCTTCCGGACTTTTCTAGAACCTTCTAGAACCTCGCCATAAATGCACCGGATCATTTCCAAACTTGGAATATGACTTCCTATATATGAATCTTATTCTCCGGACCATTCGGAACTCCTCGTGATGTCCTGGATCCCATCCGAGACTCCGAACAAAACTTCGAACTCCATTCCATATTCCATATCTACTTAAACGACATCAAACCTTAAGTGTGTCACCCTACGGTTCGCGAACTATGTAGACATGGTTGAGACTTCTCTCCGACCAATAACCAATAGCGGGATCTGGAGATCCATAATGGCTCCCACATATTCAACGATGACTTTAGTGATCGAATGAACCATTCACATACGATACCAATTCCCTTTGTCACGCGATATTTTACTTGTCCGAGGTTTGATCATCGGTATCACTCTATACCTTGTTCAACCTTGTCTCCTGACAAGTACTCTTTACTCGTACCGTGGTACGTGGTCTCTTATGAACTTATTCATATGCTTGCAAGACAATAGACGACATTCCACCGAGAGGGCCCAGAGTATATCTATCCGTCATCGGGATGGACAAATCCCATCGTTGATCCATATGCCTCAACTCATACTTTTCGGATACTTAATCCCACCTTTATAACCACCCATTTACGCGAGTGGCGTTTGATGTAATCAAAGTACCTTTCCGGTATAAGTGATTTACATGATCTCATGGTCATAAGGACTAGGTAACTATGTATCGAAAGCTTATAGCAAATAACTTAATGACGTGATCTTATGCTACGCTTAAATGGGTGTGTCCATTACATCATAAGTACTATATTAATCCTTAACAACTTTGTTTTTTCTTAGTTTTCTGGATTAATTTTTTGCCTATCTGCCATGGGGACACGTGTTTTATTGTGCTACATCAATGTTTCGTGTACATTTCTGGGGGTGCCTTGCAGTTTTAAACTATTTTGATTCACGTGGTTTTTCTGTGGTGTTTACTTTTAGGTGGGCGTAGTTTTTTCACCCGTGCAGCTGTTGCGTGGTGGATCCCGACTGTGATGCAAAGCGGTGCGGTGGTGGGTTGTCTTTTCCTTTTCACTTCGGTTATTTTCTTTGTTCCTTCATTGGTGATTCTCCTTCCTGGCCTCCTCTCAATCGTTGATCCCCATTTCTCACCTCGGTATCCGACATGCTGCAGGCCATGGCGGCGAGGAGCTGGACCACGCAGGCAAGCTGGTCGCCGGCGCCGGCGCCGGCCCACCACGCGCCGCCGGCCATGGCGACGAGGTGATGGTCCACGGCGGCAAGCTGGAGAGGCAGCGCGGCAGGCCGGAGTCCTCCAGGCTTCTGTCCCCACTGACGTCCACGCCGATGTGTTCCTTGGCGCGTTGTCGGGAGTGTCGCCGAAGGAGATGGCTGTGACGGAGCATGAGGCGTACACGAGGAACATCATGGCGTGTGACGGCGGCGAGCGCCGGGAGCGGCACGAGCGGTGGGCGGCGCGGATGGAGGGCGCTTCCCCATGCACGAGCCTAGCGACGACGCTTGGTCTCGGGCGCGACGGATTCAAGGTTCTACTGCTGGTTCCCGATTTTGGACCCGCGCTATGCAGAATGAGAGCTCTGTCAGCGGAGGCCAACATCATGGTTTGGCTCCCACCGGCGGGGTGCCAACGGCGGCGTAGGAAGGCGGCAGAGGGCTCTGTGACGGCGGATTCGAGGACCTCTGGGTCAAGGGCCACCCTCCTCATCCGTCAATGGCTATAGTGTTTGTCGTGCTCATTCGATTGGGAGACGGCTGCCTCGACTACATCCCCAACAGCCACACTAGCTGCAGTGTGATGGAGAAGGAGTAGGAGCCGCAATCGTCACGCAATCGTTCGGCAGGTACATTCGCCCCGCGTCTCTCTCTCATCCTCTCCGCGTCTCTCTCTCTCATCTTCTATTTTTCTCTCAGGAGGTAGTGGCGTAGGAGAAGATGCAGACTTCATGAGGCGGGAGAAAGCTAGATCTCAACGTCCACCGGCGGGTCTTCGAATCTAGGCGAGCGGCGGCCAGGTCATCTGGTCGCCAGCGTGTTCCTGAATCCACGCCGTGCGGAAGCATCTGGTCGTGCGTGGGTGGCTTGCAGAAAGCCAGAAACAGGGGAGGGCACACATCCGTGACGGACAGATAAGCATATTGGTCAGCTCAATATGTTCTTTTGAGAAATCGTAGTACTGTAGTGTAAGTAAATTGAAACGAAACTTTCCAATCAATTTCTAAGTACAATAGAAGTATAATCGGCACATCTGCTGCCCTCACTAGAACTAGGGCGGGGCTACAAGCTGCATCGGCATATCCTTGTGATCTCTGACGATACTAAGCAAATGGGGCACCTCTGGCTGTAGTAGCTCTGCATTTTTTCCTCCTCTTTCTTCCTTTGATCTCCGTTTCTCTAATTTGCAGGACCAGTGGAGGAAGACGACGAACCAAACACAAAGAATACTCCCCCCCCAACTCATCTCATGAGTTCAATGTACTAGATGGAGTAGTACACAGTTCAGAATCTGCTGTTAAGACAACCATTGAATGGTAATAAGTTGGCATCAATTTTATTTTCTCAGGTGGGTGCTCTGATCATCATGCATAAATCGCGTTTTGATTGCTACTTTTTGGGTGCAATGCGTACAGGAAATTCATCTATACGGATGTCACATAAATGATGAAAGTGTACGACTCCCAGTAGATAAAACTGTCATATTGTTTCACTTTGATCATCTATTTTTGTTTTGTTTAGCAAGTGCATCTTATTATTAGTTAGTTGCTTTCTTAGGGAAATTAGTTCTCAGCGGATGCATATTATTACTACATTGGGTAACGTTTTACCGTCGTTGCTGTAAGTACTGCATTTCTTTTATTCCCAGAGAGAAGCTAAAAATAGCTGTGGAATATCTCGCACTTAGGGTATTGAAACAACACTGACTAAATTTGAGCCCCAACAAACTTCAAAATACAATGCGTACTTCCTATCCCATAGCCATGGAACATCACCCTCCTAGCGTAATGGAACATCTGCAGACCAAACATTTGCTTATTATTATGTGTTTTATGTAAGACAATTTTTTTTCAAACTACTGACTTTGACTTATCCTTCCTTAATTTTGAAAACCAATTATCTAGCAGGAACATGAAGATAGATGGGACGGCTATGCATATGTTCTTTTGTATGATTGTTATTGTAGTGATTTGGTTTTTTTTTTTTTATGATTTCAGACCTGAAGAATGTTGGTGTAGGCAAGTCTGGATCTGGGTACTTCCATTCTGGTATTTGTATCTGGCAGCCCGATGTTCAGCTAGCCGTCATCAACAGGTTTGAGACGAGACTGTTGGTGTACATGTAAGTGCACTCTCTACTTCCTACCCACCACCAATTTGAGTCCTCTTCAGTTAGGTTGCATTTTGTATACCCCTTTTTTAGATGCCTTTTGTGTACCCTTTGTTGAATTTGATATAACCAGTGAAGTAGTAAGACTCACACAACACATTTTTTGTGCTCTGTTCCGGAGGCACACTTCTAGGAAGAGGTGTCAAGCTAGCTTTTGAACAAATCGTGCAAAAAGCATCTATGTAAATTCTTAGACGCCCCAATTTTCATGATCTTTTTGGCTGCACCAAGCTTGCTTTGCTTGCCAGTAAACAAGACGAAAATAGGCCACACTTCCAAACTGTCTAGGTCACTAAAGATTTGAGCTTCATGTAGGTCGTCTCCAACTGATCCATTTAGGTCTAAGCTTCATTTGTACGGAAAGTTTAGTTTTGTTCGCATGGGTGGATACTTGCTTTTTTAGTATTGAACTTTTTTCAGCCTGAATTTCGATTGGTCAGGTCTTGCAATGGTTAATTGCTTCCACATCTTTTCCTTTTCCACGTTGTATGCGCTTGCTTGATTTGTTGGGGTCTGAGTGATTTTCTTAAAAATAGCTTACATTCCTCAAAAAAAAAAGCTTACATTTGTTTCAGCTGTCATAACCTATAAGACTCGGTTTTCTGTACTGTCTGACCTACCGTTTTTTATTTATGTACTGTTAACATCCTCTACTATTTCTTGTTCTGCTATTCATATCACTCGATCTGAGAGAACATCTGTTCGAGCATGGTTGATCAAATCTCCTTAGTACAATTCATGTGCTAAATTACGTTATACAACAACTAAAGGGGAAAAGGATTCTAGGTACATATATCTATGTTCAATTTTTACTCCATACTTTTTTTATTCGAGAACTTGCAGAAAAAATTAACTGATTTTCCTTTTGAACATCAATTCAGTTTTGGCATATTATCTTACTAGAACTAGCTGATATTTACATGTTAATTTAGTGGGTTTCCTGGCATGCATGTAGTTTTTTTTTTCTAGATTGTTTGTTCTTCTCTTTTTGCTTATCAGCATCTCCCTACGAATGAAACTAGGAGATGCGACACACGCCTACTAATTTAATCAACTCAAAGTTGTTTTTGGTTATTTGGATTCTTGATTTTTATGTAGTTCGTGTGTGTACTCCTTTTTCTTATTCTCTTTTTTCGTGACGGAAGATTTTATTATTAAGAAGATCCCAAAACATTCTATAAGAAGGCAACTAGGTGAGGAGTGATCAGTTTTGCTTTTCAGGTAAGGCAACTCATGCTCTGGTTATGACAATGATCCAACAACATCCTTCACTTATTTATTTCCTTTGGTGATAATAGCTTCTAAAGACTGAGTAATTCTTTTGTTGGTAAACGAAGTGAAGCGGTGTTTTTCATGGCTATTATTGTTGGGTTCACCTTTAGTGCTTGGTATGCAATTTTCCCATCTAAGTATTCTGCACGGAGGCACTAATTTTTCTGTTGGGATATTTAGTGTAGCATGCTTTTTTACCATAGTAATCATTGGCCTTTTCTCTATAGTTACTGTATTGTTCAGATTTATCAAACTCCTGACTGATATTACTTTCTTGAAATAAGATGGAGGAAGACGGCGGTGACTATATTGTCATTCATTAA
This sequence comes from Lolium rigidum, assembly GCF_022539505.1. NCBI lineage: Eukaryota > Viridiplantae > Streptophyta > Magnoliopsida > Poales > Poaceae > Lolium > Lolium rigidum. The sequence continues at coordinate 128,519,293 of NC_061510.1, forward strand.
TATTCATGGAATCCAGGTTTTGTTTCGTGATAACATTGTTGATCTTGCCTTCCTATAATAGGATTTTGATTTGTTGAACGAGATCAAAGACAGGGACAACCTCCACTATTCTTAACTGAATCATCTTCTTGCCTTCAATTTCAGACGTCCTGTCGGATTTTGGAGCCAATGACAAGGGCAGGGAACATGAATTCAGTACTGAAAGATACATTAGCTTTTGAGGTAATTCTCCATTTGCGTAGATATGGAAGCTCTCTTCTCACTGTATGTTTAATGGGCCATGGTTATTTGTTTACCTTCTGATTTGTAAAACAAGAAAAATGTTTGGCTAGATATGACTATGTTAATAAAAAACTTAAAGATGTGAACATAATCTAGGAAATATGAACCAATGTGGTAGTGAATAAACTACATGGATATGGGAACAAAATGATTGCTAATGCATTGAAGTCAGGTTACCTAATGGTAGTTCTTTTGTATCTTAAAGTATATACATTTACAAACTCAACTAATCATGGATTGAAGTGTCACAATTGATTTAGTCTTCCAGACAATTGTTGTTCCTTGCATTTGATTATGTTTGTATGTTGGCCCTCCTTGCCTTTTGCTCACAGTGTCTGACGGGTGATCTGTAGTTATAGCAAGACCCTACGAATGGTTTTATGTACATGTATATGTTGTGTTTATTAAGGAGGAATGGAAAACATTTGATTACTTTTCAGCTCAGTTTCCAAGTTTCCATAATAGACACCAAATTTGCATAGGGGATGCTGGATCTAGCTTTTAAAAGTTGTTTTCTAGATTTCATTCTCTTGTGTGCTCTATATTGGCAAACTTACTCAACGATGTTGCGTTCAACGGAATCATGCATCCTCTGGCTCCTTGCTCATTCCGCAGTTCCTTCTTTCTTGCAGCTATCTTTTTTATGTGCCACGGAGAAGATCTTTCCCGTGGAGAAGAGGAAAATTAAAATTTCGAAGAAGCCTCCCTATTCCTATTGTTTATCATAATAGAAGTGTTTCCCTTACTTTATGAGGATGATAGAGTGGTGCTTCTAAATTTTCTTTGAGCCGATTATTTCTCGGTTGCTCTCCATTTGTTCAACTCTGAGTTTTGAAAATATGTTTGCATGTATTATTAAATTCAGAAGATCATCCTTATATTGCTGCTTCCAAGGTTCTCCTCACATAGCTTCAGCACGGGCGCGGCGTGCCGCCGCGCCATTCTCTAGCTAGTTCACATAATGACATAACCTTGTTATTAATAACATCCAATGTTCATGATCACGAAACCATGATCATCTATTAATCAACAAGCTAGTTATACAAGAGGCTTACTAGGGACTCTTTGTTGTTCACATAACACACATGTATCAATGTTTCGGTTAATACAATTATAGCATGGTATGTAAACATTATCATAAACACAAAGATATATTATAATAACCATTTTATTATTGCCTCTTGGGCATATCTCCAACACATGGCATCAAAGCAAGAGCAGTAGTTAGACAGAAGAGCAGCAGCAGCACACACGCAGGCACAGCAAGCGCAAGCAGTGGCGCACGGCACAGCCTCTCCATGGGGAGAGGCAGGTCCATCACCCAAGCAAGAGCGCAGAGAAGGAAGAAGGAAGGGATAAGTGGAGGCGCGTACCTGGAGCGGAGCACACGGCGTGCCATGGCGGCACGGGCCACCCACGGCAGCGCCAAGCCGCGCCTGGCCTGGCGTCGTCGAGCGCTAGCACCCCAGCACCGCCACAGCAGCAACCACGGCGGCGTCACGGCACCAGAAGCGCCGGTGAGCAACGCCTCACCGAGCGGGCGAACGCGATGGGGGCAGGCGAAGGAGATGGCGAGGAGCAGATCTAGCCGGAGGATCTGAAGCACCGTCGTGAGGCGGTTTAGATCCGCCGCATCCCGTCGCCGGAGATGGCCAGAGATGGCCGGAGAATCTCGGCGAAGGCGGCGGCGACCACGGAATCGCCAGAGACGTGAGGGGATTAGGGTTTCGGTGCGGAGGAGAAAGGAGCGAGCGAGTGGGCCGACCGAGCCAACAGGGTGGCTCGGGTGCGACCTAACCCGTTGGGCCACCCTGACAGGTGGGGCCCAGGGGCAAAATGTTCTTTTCATAAATTCATTAAAACCAGAAACTTTGAAATTAAGTAGAAAATGTTTAAAAGCTCTAAAAAAAAATAATTAAAAATATGAAAACTAATCAGCATAAAATTCCCTATCTAAATAAAATATCAAAGGGAATTTTTGAAGAAAATTAAGAATAAGTCTTAATTTGATGATTTAAATAATGATTTAAATCACACATATTATTTTCAACAATGAAAAATAAGACCATAAGTTCTTTTAAACTTTAAAAACACCTTGACAACATATCAAGGTTGTATTATGCCCTAAATTAAGCATCTCCAAATTGTTCTTAGTATTAACCTCTCACATGAAATAATAACGACATCGGAAGGGGGGAACTAACCCTAAAACTGGAATCATGCATAATTGCTTCTTTAACCATTGCCCTTATCGGACAATGATGCTATTTTTCAGAAACAGAGGACAAGAGTCAGTCCACACCATCCAACTGCAAAACTTTGCAGTGTTCAAGCAAGTTCATCACTTGCTCATGTCATTTGAGTATTTCTATCAAATTACTTGCAAAGTACTATGATTATCACTATTGCATAAAAACCAAAACCACTATTTTCATAACTATGAATATGACTATGTGGTTGGCAATGGAACCATGGATTGTGTTGATATGGTGGAGGTTCCATTGCAAGGGTTTATATCCAGCTGGGATTAAACAACAAATATCGCCAGTGATTCTTGTGCCGTAATAACCGTGTTAACCATAAGATCTGAAATGGGACGGACTAGTCAATCGTATTTCCACCTTTTGTACATCAACGGATGCGCTTACCGTAGCAGTTTGTATCTTGCGGAGCAACTTGTGGGTGGGGATCCCACTCTAAGTCCCCACGGTTATGCTCGTGCATACCGTAGCGGTTGCGGCTTGCGGAACAACTTGAGGGTGGGGATCCCACTCTAATTCCCCACGGTAATGTGGTCTATGATGGGTTGCAGCTACCGGCGAAGGAGTTTGGTTCGATCCCAGACTGTTGTCGTGGTTTGGGTCCGTCCTTAAATGGTGTAAGTGGACCGACGAGGACCCAGGGTCGGGGTTTGCAACAAAGGGTGGGTGTATGAGGTAGCGCAGGAATATGATTGGCTATGACCTTATACCGGGCCTCACACCGAAGGAAGTGTGGACGGGAAAGCTGCCCGGTTGGCACCAAGGTTAAGATCTCTTATGGGTAAAGCAACACACCTCTGCAGAGTGTAAAGAACCGTGACCTGTCACTCCTCGTTCCGGGATATGGAACTCGCGAACGCGGCCGGAAAGGAGCTCCATGAAGTTCTAGTAAACCGGTGAAGGCCGACGGACATAGCTCTTTGAAATAAAAGCAACCTCTTGAAGAAATGTTTATCAAAACCTGCATTGGTATTAGACTTTCTCGGTCTAATATCGTAGCTAGTGCATTAAACACCTCTTATCTATAATGAACTTGTTGAGTACGCTCGTACTCATCCCACTCTTAAATCCCTTGCTTAGATTGTCCGAATCGTCCGGAGGAGAACTACGACAACCCTCGAAGGAGCCGAGATCATCGGCTACGAAGAACCAGACCTCTCTGGAGGTATTGAAGGCGTAGACTACCTCATAGTCTACGGAACCGGGGAGGCTTCCGGAGGAGATCAAGCCTAGAATCATCTAGTAGTAGTAGTAGTCGAGCAGCCCGAACTCTTAATACTAGCTGCTCGAGAGAATAAATGTATAACCTGGTGAAACTTCTATATTGTAAGTTAAGTTGGGTTCGCCTCGAACCCAGGAGTATCTCTCTTAGGACCCAAGAGGAACTCCGAGACAATATGTGTAATATGCTTGTAATAATAAATGAATGAGTTATGGACCTGCTATGTTCTGTTGTACTACTCTGAGGGATGTAATATTTGCGGAATGGTACTTCGTGAATGTTATATCAACGACTGGCATACTACAACATGCAGTGGTATGCAGGGTCACCACAACAGTTCTCCGTTAACTATTTTCCTCCTATCTCACCATAAGAACAAACAACCTGTTGCATATGCTTCAGCAGTAACAAGATGCCCTAGAGTACTGGTTTTTTTTTGAACCTTGTACTGGTTATTGATTGCTCTTGACGTAGGAGATATTTGAGACTGCCTAGCCCACAAGATCCATAGAACATGCCTCCGCAATTTTGAGATGTGTGAATACCAGACCATATGCTTTGCCACATAAACGAACTCCCTTTCTTCAATTATGCATTTAGTAGATCACATGATGGAAAGTACCTTTCTCGAAGAACCATAACACACAATGATGAGTCAGATTCTTGAACAAGATGCCATGCTTGTTTTGGAAGGAGGGCAAGATTAAAACAATGGATATCACGGAAATCCATGCCTTCCTTTTTCGGGACACACACTTTCCACTAGGCTAGCTAGTGCATCTTCTTGTGATTAGCATCATCACCCCATCAAAATACTGAGACTTCATGTTCGTGATTCCTTTACATTTTATTTGAAATCTTAAAAGCCGACATCGCATATGTTGGTATAGCTTGTGCAATTGCTTTGAGGAGCACTTCTTTACCATCCCGTATTCTCTTGCAAACTCTATCAACTAGAAATCGAAAGCAGTCACTTCGGTCCATCCCCACCATCCCTGGGAGGCCTAAGTAGTTACCTGTAAGGCACTCCGCCATAATATCCAGCTGTGCAAATTTCCACCCTTCTATCCACATGTAATAATCTAGTGTGTCCCTCGGCGTATTGCAGGAAGAGATATGGAGATAAAGAATCCCGTTGTAGGGTTGAAAATATCACTCTCATCCGAGTACTTGCATTTGATTGAAGATTGCATGCCTCATTTATTTATGGAAAATCTATTAATCATCCACTTGTAGCTACAGCCACAGTCGATTTCTTCCTCCGCACAAGAACGCGTCTCTCCGCTAGCATGCGCCGTGTACTTCCCACCGTGCGCTCCCACCAACACGCACTCCTCGCCGCGTGTTCCGCCACCGCTGGCACGCGCTCCCGCCGCCGCTGGCTCTCGCGTGGCCGCGCGCTCCTGCTGCCGCACGCTCCTCTACCGCTGGCCAGAATGGCGGACGTCGGCTCAACATCATAGAACGTGGACGGTGACCAGGATGACGCTGTCGAATCCTCCTGATGCATCCAATTTGTGGACTGATGGGGATTTGATCCGATATGGATCCAATTGACCTTTCGCTTGGTGTATTCATAACCTTCAAGCTAGATTTTGGTCATGGCGATGCCTCCGTGAACGGGGAAGGTCAATTTTTTGGGATTTTTTTTTCTCGATGTTACATACGACATTGCGATTTGTTACATGTGTACATAATTTTTGGTGTGTTAGTATAGGCAAAGTGGTACAATCAATTTGGTATAAATTTTTTCACCAATGTTACATAATCGTGTAATGTTCGATATATTAGACCAAAATGATGGATGTATTGTAGCGAAATGTTGTATAACGATGTCATATTTTCGAAAATGTTACATACGTAGAGAAAAAATGGTACTTCAGGAACTTTTTGTACCATTGGCAAAAAAAATTGTACCATTATTTCGTGACTAAAAAAATGTTGGACATCGATGTTACGTTGTACTGTAGATACTAAAAAAAATTGTTACATACAAACCGTTTTGTAACCATGATCGGACATGCGGAAATCACTCGCTTAACTAGATTGGACGGTCGGAAGTCGGCTGAAGAGAGACGTTTTTACAGCCGGCTGATGCCCAACTGCTAAAAAACTTGGCTTGTTTCCACCCGGGGTTCCCCATTCGTCTCTAGTGGCGGCAGAGTGCCTCGCGCTGCAGCCGCCGTCATGCCGCTGCGCCGCCCATCTTCCTCAATCCCACCCGGCTGCTCTACTTCCCCTCATCCCCGTATTCCCGCCGCCCCCAACCGCCCCGTCACACCCTTGCCCCCCGACAGCGAGGAATCGGGGCGACGCCGGGGATGCTGCTTCCTTCGAAACGGGAGGATCCTCAAAGACCCGCCGCGTCTTGCAGTGGGGGCATGGAGCTCGCAAGTCCTCCACCCCCCAGATCAAGCGCATCATCAGGTGACCATTTGTAGCCTCCACCTCGCTTACGTGGCCTGATTTTGACTTTTGAGGCGAGATTCCTGGTGATTGATTCCAATTTTTCACGACCGTGTTACTGGAGCGTGTGACGAACCACGAAATCATGACGTTTGTGCGCGACTTTTTGGTCTCTACAGAAATTCGGGCCCGATGTGCTCAGTGCCTCAGTGGAGGAGAAGGAGGAGGTGCTCGTGGAGGAGTGGAAGACGTGCGTGTTCGCCATCACCTTGGGCATGCCGGTTGCCCTGCTGCTGCTGGTCAACATGTGCTGGAGGGCCATTACCGCCGCCCTCGCGCTCGTCCTCCTCGACTTCAAGAATGTCCGATCATGCCTCGAGAACATAACTAACCAATTGCTTCTGCTTCAGGTGTATATCTGTCTGTCTGCAGTTGAATTGAATTTGAGATTACCCACACATGTGCAATTTTTTCTCTTGCTTACATCATATTATAGAAAAAAAAAGTTAGAATGTATACTACATCAGATTAAATTTTCCACTGTGCTCTTTCTGACACTAAAATTCACACTCCAATTACCAATTGCATCTCATAATAATAAAAAATTGATCGAAAGCTTAACATACCGGTTTAACAAATGGTTAGTTGCAATCCCAGAGATGGTAGCTCGGTGATTTTTATCTGTACCCTATTGTTGCTTACTGTGGCGTTGCTGGCAAACAAATTTCAGGTCTCATACCCACTGCTGCGGGGTGTTCATCACCGTCGATGGCTTCAGTAAGACCAGCACTCCCAGCACATTCTGGGAGTTCATGCCTTCATGGAGCCCTATGCGCGCATCAACACGCTGACCGGGTAGTCATCCTTTTGTTGGGGATCCTTTTCCTCTCTAGCGTGGCGTCGGATATCCCTACTGGTTAGTTCTTGTCCCTCCCCATTGCTTAAAAAACATACCCCACTGCAGCTCAGCTTGTCAGGTGATATAATTTAGCTTGGATTGGCTGTGTTATCAAGTCTGAAGCTATTATAGATTGGTAGCAACACTGTCAGGTCCAGAACTTCTTTCGGACTGGCCAATCGTTAGAAAGAACATTAACAGTTGAACATTTCTTTTCCAAGTCATAATTCATAACTCATGTGTGTCAATATATGCACCACTTATCTGACATACAGAATGCTCTCTATTTTGCTTCAGTCCTACTACTCGGTGCGCGGGTGGCAGCCTCGGCAGTGCGATCTCCCCCCAGAGTGGAGACCAACATGTGGCTGCTCCTGGCCTGGGTGAGCTCGGTGGCTGGCAGCCTCTCACTTCTGGGCTCGGCGGCCAACCTAATCCCGGGTCGAGGTAATTTGCAACTGCCCTTCTCTTGTGTTATTGCTGAAAACTTGTGCATGTTTTAAGATCACCCTGTTTCGATTGCTGAATATTATTACTTTGAATCCAACAATTCATGTTTCGATTTTTTTCTATGGGGAAATGAAACACTATTTAATTTGGGGCTGGGTCCTACAGATACCATTCATGTAGGATTAAGAGTTTCCACTTCTACAATTTTTCATACTGATTCCTACATTTTTGGATCTTACAAATTGAGTATGTCCTCAGTAGAAGAAAATAAACACTACATGACCTATTTAGAAATATGTCTAATGGTTCCTCTTAGTTTTTGACTACCTCTCACGCACATATATATCCCTCTACCAAAGCAGACAGTGTGTCCAGGTCACAAGGGCAATATAGAAACTTTAGTTAATTATGTTTAGAAGCGAGATCATCGATGGAAGATCCTTGTGTGCATCATGGGCATCTAGGAATATAAAGATTTAGAAATCTGTATGAACTGGATTTCATCATGGTCGACCGCGAGGTGCAGTACCGAACACACATTTTCATACTACATGTGTAGTTAACACTTATTGTTGCACAACATTGGGTATTGATTTATTTTTGCTGAAACCTAAGATATAACTCCCACAGAGTTCATTAATTACCAGACAATGAGCTATTGGTTAGCTTATTTGTTTCCTCCAAACAATGTGTTGATTTTTTCCTCCCAATCATTGCATTTTCATGGCTTGGTCTATGAGGCGTCCGCTGCAGGCATGTGTCCATTGAGTACATTTATATTGTTCAATGGCTGTGGTTTTTTGGGCAAACTTTCACTAACGCAGCAGAAGTTAAGGTCTGCCCCAGCTTCCATGACCTGCAAGCTCCGCCCACTAATTATCAGGTGAGTGGAACTTGGATCCCATGTTCTGCATTCGAATTTTTTCATGTTGCTCAGAGTAATCTTACATGACAGTGCATTGCTGCTTCACTAATGCACTATAAATTGTGTGTGTTTATGTGCGATCACTTTTATTTGTTGGAATTATCCTTCAACTGAGGACTGCATAATTGATGCCACCAACCCTAATTTCATTTGCAGATCTTTCTATGTAATAACTATGACCAACCTATGTCTATTTTCAGTTTGTAAGTGGCATAATTTATTTCAAAAGTTAACGAGACATTTATGAATTTGTAATCTTACTCTTAGGTTTATATACAGTGAAGAAAAGATAAATAAACTGTCCTCCCTCCTCCCATTACAGAAAGTATGGAAATTGAGGCAGTTGTATGATATCCACTCTTTACTATTTTTCAGGCGAATATGCAATAAAAACTCTCAGTTACTCATACCATAGTACTAATATTCATTTTTTTAGATGAATACTGATATGAAGTCTTGGTTGTTGTTGTTGTACTGATATGCCCAATTGTGTTCTAATAGCTATCTGCAGAATTCAACAAGGCAGAGAATCAGAGAGAAAATGATGGTTGTTGAATGTACAATTGATTGGCCTTGAAGCTCTGTGGAGCAGTGCCAACCCCTCATGGTTTTGTTTTTGGGTAAGGCTACTAGGGTTTCATGTTTGTAAATAACAAATGTTGTAATGTACTAATTAACTTCGTATCTGAATTTATCATGTATATAAGAGAAAAAAAAACTATGAGTGACATTTTCACTAAGTTTCAGAATATGGCCATTGTTGACAACAAGGTAGTATTTGTATAGATTGAACTTCAGCTAGATAGGTCCAATTGATCCATTAATTTCCATTCTCTATTCTCCATCTGCTAGCAAGTACTTGGCATTTATAGTCTTTCTCTTTGCTCAAATCGTATGCTCTTCTAAGGTCCAATTGGTCCATTAATTTCCATTCTCTATTCTCCATCTGCTAGCAAGTACTTGGCATTTATAGTCTTTCTCTTTGCTCAAATTGTATGCTCTTCTAATTTACTGAAGTGGGAGAAATGCAGTTATCTGGTAAAGTGCGATGCTGAATACACTCTTGTTATATTTCACTAATAAATATACCAAGATATGTATTTTTGTGTCGTGTCACTAACATTAAGATGGCACTATCAGATCCATGCCTCCTCGCACGTCTCTTTCGCTAAAATCTTCTTGCTTATGAGAACTGCTACTAGAAAGCATAATCCAGTTTAGTGTAATTTTCTGCTATTTCCAAATATTTTAATACCATGAATTCAAGTACCGCAGATATCATGATGTTACCAAATAGTTCCCAGTTTACCACAGTAGGTAATCTGACTTGGTGTTCTTATTTTTGTGTCCAGAACGAAGCACGCTGCAGATTAGGAAGTCCCACTCTTTTTTAGGCCAGCAGTGATTGCATAGAACTTTTCTCTGAGAAACCCAAGCAAACTTCCCTTAGTTTGTGCCTCTTGGTTTTCCTTTTTTTTTTGTGACCTACAACTGAACTAGAGGACTTGAATTGGGTCAGAGGTAGAGCATGAAGGTGATGTTACAGAAGTTGGATGAACACGATAAGGTTAAGTCCCATGCTTAATTTAGCTTCCTTTTCTTGGTAGCATGGTCGAGTGTTATCACATTATCCACCAAAATTTGATCTTTGAGTTTTATAATCTTTTGATCATACAAAGTGCAATTAGATTCATGTAATGTAAAAAGTGGAAAGAGATACAAATTTGTTTCTACATTGGATATCCTATTTGGGCTGGTCTTTTAGGTTGAATTTATTTCATAAGTACTAAATCCTTTTAGAAGGCAACTTGCTCCAGCTTTGGAGAGGGTTCCGGCTGGTTCGCCTGCTTCTTTATCTTAGCAATACCCAATAACTTATTATTCTTTTGTAGTGTTAATAAACTAAGTGAGTTTCATGCAAACATTGCAGGTTATGTGTTTTCTTCTGTTAGACCAAGGAATTGGATAGCTCTTGCACATTCTTCCTTTGTTAACTGTGGGTGCTTCAGTCTCCACATCTGACGGATATGATTATTCTTACATAGAAGTTAATGTATGATCTTGGAAGAGGTAAAGATTGGACAGTACTTCCGCCGAGTTCTTATTCTAGAAATGGTGAATATGTTCTATCTGTATGTAATAATAGCTCAAAAGATCACACATTAACTTTATACTTTCATTAGAGCAAGTACAACAATGCTTACTCAGCAGGCTATAAGTCTTGCCATGTCATTGAAATCTTAGGTGGAAGAGAGAGAATAGAAGAAAGAGAAGGGAGCGAGCGCTCCAGCTATCGCCGGGCGATAGCACATCCACCGAGAAAATGCTGCTCGCATGCAGCCTTGGCCCAATAATAACCATGCATTAAGTAATTAAATTTTAATTAAAGCCCACTTAACAGCCATCTAATAGCTAGCCTATTATATTGGTGGGCTTTTTGTTGACTCTACAATGACATGGCACTGATATATAGCCCGTAGTAGGCTTCCTTATTAATCTTGCTCTTAGCTGTTCCAGAAAAAGAAAGATACATCTGCAGTGAGACCTTCCAATCTTCAATATAGAGCTTCTTTCAAGTGATTGGTTGCTCTTATGCAAAATGCAAGTGCAATAAGATTAGATCGCACATGACCTGTAATGTACCCGTAGATGTGGTCATATTTTTGGACCGCTCAACCATGGTTTTCTTGGCTCAGCTGAGAGAAGAGCAGGCTGGCCGGAAAAACTAGGCGGTCTCACATTTTGTATAAAATAGTACGCGTGTTTTTTCTTTAACCAAACCATTGTACACTTTGCTAAAAGCATATGTATATCTCAGTTTTATGTTGTAAAATATATGCAATCTAGCAAGCCACTGCTGATTATTAACAACATCAATCAGGTTCGCTAGATATGTCTTACAAAAATTGATATGACATTACTGACAATATGAACGTATTATACTGTCGGCGCGGCGTGCCGCCGCGCCCATTCCTGTTAGTTCTCCTCTCATTCACCTAACGTTTATGGCAAATATTGAAATGGAAAACGTTATTTTCAGGCCATAACACTGTTAACAGTAACATGCCATCCGCTTCAAACGACTCTTTTTTTATATTGCATAAGATTGAATTCTTTCTTGTTGAAGAAAAAAAAAAGGAAACAGTCACATTCACATGGTTGTTTGTTGCCGAGAAGGAGTGAGAAAAAGTTGGTACTACACGTATTGTTTGGTAGGCAGGCCTAAAACAAACTTGGAGCAACGCGCAGCTGTGTCGCTCTTCTTCTCCTTTCACCCCACTTTCCTCAGCTGCTTCTCTACCACGACCACGGAGACACCAGACACGCAACTCCACAACACACACACACACACTCTCTCTTCTCCTTTCACCACCGCATTTGCTCCCTAGCTCTGAGACGTCGTCGACGGCGTACTCGCGGCCGTCCAAGCGAGCGGAGGCTGCTGCCGCGGCTCATGAAGATCGAGCCCAAGAAGCTCGGCCTCGGCCTCCTCGCCGGCGGATGCCTCGCCAAGCTCTTCGCCTGTATTCGGTGCGTACCCCGATCCAATCAAGCATTCCACTAGCTTTCCTTTCCAATCTAGCTTAATTTGGTGCGTATCGGGACGTATCCTTCCACTTCACGAATACGAGATCGAGCCGGGGGCTTCGTTGCGTCAAAGTAACGCGACCGATTCCATTTCCAATTGATTTGAACCGACCCGAATTTGGACGGATTTCGTTGCGTGGAAGTAAAGCAACCAATTCGATTTCGATTCCAATTCCAATTCAGATGTCCATATATTCTCAGAATTCCGGGACCCAGATCCAAACTCTGTCTGTGATTCCCCGAGCAACACAGCGCACGAAAAGCACCACAACTCCCCGCCCCGCCCGCGAGCGAAAACGCCCAGCTTTCCTCGAGCCGCCGCCGCCGTTCGCAAAGCCGCCGCCCGCCGCCATGCCGAGTCGTCGCCGCCGCAACCGCAAACGCCTCCTCACCTGCGTCGGCGCAGCTTCGGTGGGCGCGCTGCTCTTTTTCGGAGCCCACTCCTCGAGCATCGGCCTCGGCGGCGGTACTTGGTCGCAGCACCAGGACCAGCTCTTCCGGTCGCCGGGGCCGCCGCCGCCGGAAACCCTAATGTCGATGCCGCGCCAGACCTCAGAGGCCGATCTGTCCTTCGCGCGGCGCCTGTTGCCCAACCGCCACCACTCCCCGCCGCAACTCCGGGAGGATGCCGTCCTCCTCCCGGACCGGGAGGTTCTCGTCCTGTCCGCTGACCCTGCCGTGGGGAACGCCATGTGCGTCTTCCAGGGTGGGGCGTCCTCCCCGGCGCGCGCGCTCGGGAGGCTGCCGGGGCCCGGGCGCCACGCCTACCTCTGCCCCCTGCCCGGCTCAGAGCAGCCGCTCCAACCACCACCCCTGCTGCTTTCATCTTCCTCTTACTCCTCCTCGGCTGCTCCCCTGCCACTGCCCCTGCCCCTGCCCCTGCCGCGGATTTCCACAAGTTGCTCAATTGGAACGACAGTCTCGTGTTTGATTCCGCCCCTCTCCCCGGAGGCGATCTTCTCCTCTTCGCCAAGGGCACGAACAGCCGCCAAGGGGTCATCAAGACTGCCACTTCCAACATCCAGTGCATCTACAGCAGAGACTCCGATGGCACGGTGGCCTCCTCCCCCGCCACCACTTCAGCCCAGCAGGTGATCAGGTGCCCCCCTCCACCGGCTCCTTTAAGTTCCAGCAACCTCCATGTCACCGTAGCCCTCAACTGCCAGGAGCCTTTACCCTCACTTGCCACCTACGATCCACAAAACACTGCCTTGCCTGTGACACGTGAAAGGAAATCAATCTGTGCCTGCACCATGGTTCGAAATGTCGCCAAGTTTCTGCCTGAGTGGGTGAGGTACCATGCAGCAGTGGGTGTTGAGAAGTTCTTCCTATACGACAATGCAAGCGAGGATGACCTAGCAGGGCAGGTCTCTAGTTTGAACTCTGCTGGCATTGATGTCTCCACCGTGGCCTGGCCCTGGACCAAAACGCAGGAAGCAGGGCTTTCTCATTGCGCAGCCACGAATCAACCTTCCTGCGAATGGATGGCATTCATGGACGTTGATGAATTCATTTTTTCACCAAACTGGAACGAGGTCGAGAAGCCTTCGAAATTGTTGCTTGACTCGGTTGTTTCCGTTGATCCGGAGGTTGGCCAAATATTCCTCCCCTGCTACGATTTTGGTCCCTCTGGCCAAACAGCACATCCACAGGAGGGGGTGTGCCAAGGCTACACCTGCCGGCTGATGAGACCTGAGCGTCACAAATCGTTGGTCCGCCTTGGTGCGGTGGCAGATTCGCTTGCGAATTCTGTACACCATTTTACTCTAAAGCCTGGTTTCCAGAAAATGTGGACCTCTTTGGTTCGCATAAACCACTACAAGTACCAAGCTTGGACGGAATTCAAATCGAAGTTCAAACGACGCGTGTCAGCATACGTGGCAGATTGGACAGATCCTGTTAACCTGCAATCCCATGACCGGGCCCCCGGGCTGGGAGTTGATCCTGTTGAACCAGTTGGCTGGGCGGAGAGCTTTTGCGAGCTTAAGGATTATACTATGAAGAAGCTAAGTGAGAAGTGGTTCGGAATTGGGTCTGGAGGCCGTGGAGCAACAACAGAGTTCAACTCTAACGGTGACATTGCTCCCTCCCCCTCTCTTCCATAGCTTATAGTAGTAATATAAAATAACTAAAGCTAGTATATAAAAAACACTCAACTTGCCAAAAAAAATAAAAAATATAGCCCTTAACTTGATTAGTATACACATTTTTACAAAGAATCAAGGCATGCCATTTTTATTGTTTATAACTGCATGTTAGAAATGTCATTACTAACATCAGTATGTTCTCCTTGCAGTTTTCTCAGCCATTCACTGTCAGACAGTAATCTGCACTTGTTTTCTTCAAATTGAGCTAGTTTAGGATTTCTGGCCAATGATGATATATTCTGGTTTAGCTGTTGCAAATTGACCTCTGCAGCAGTATGCACTGATGCACCATATTTACCTTTTGGTTTTATTGTTTTTTGGCACCTGATGCTATTTTTGCTGAAAGTGTAAAATCCACAAGGCAGACACATCAGGAATTTGTTGCTCTTTCGACTTTATTTGGTTCAAATGATTAAAAGCAATCAATCTGAGGCGGATCAATTTTTTTGCATGGTCTCTTTGACGCAAATGATATATATGAATTAATCTAAGGCCTTCTTTTTTCCTGGATGTTCTTTTCTGGTGCAAAGGATATGTGCATGAATCCATCTGAAACTCATCGGCTGGTAGAGCCTTGTGCAGAATAAAATCTGAGGCCAGATGTAGCTTAGCTCTTTTTGTTTCACTTTTGTTGTTTGGGGTTCAGTGCTTGATTCTCTTGTTTTTCTTTTGACTGCACGGTAGTTTCTGGTTTTGCATGAGGTTATTATTGTTTTTTTACAGGTTATTGGCATGCTTCTGTTCGGTTGGCGTCACCTGTTCTTCTGGGTGCAGGTACGGTACATTTGGGAGTTTGAGTGTTCAGTTTTTGTTCTTATTCTGATTTTTGATCTCTTGACTCGTTATTTTGCAGTTGTAGTTTGGTGGGCGCCAGTGGCTGCTGCTGCTGAATATCGATATTTTGGTGGGCTATTTCTTTTTCTAGATGTCTTAGTTGTTCTTCAATATTTTATGGTTGGAGTTTTTTGCGGTTTCTGACAGATTACAATTTTCCCTGAGATCCCACCATCCAAGGAGCTCGTGCTAAAAGGACCTCGCCCTTCTCTTGTGTCGAGGTAATTTTGCAACCCTTCTCTTGTGTTATTGCTGAAAACTTGTGCATGTTTTAAGATCACCCTGCTTTTTTTTCTTAAGTGATCCAAGTCTTTGAAGGTCCTTGAGTTTATGGGTTTAACTAAGTTGTGGTTATCAGATCACCTAGTTGCTTCACAGTGCACATTTAGTTACTTTTAAGCATGTTCTGAGTTGCGGGACACACTACATGTACGTTATTGTTTCAGAGTGCACAATTAGTTGCTTTTTTGAGCATGTTCCAAGTTGCTGGATGCACAACATGTTATTTTACAGTGTGCATTTAGTTGCTTTTTAGCATGTTACAAGTTTCTGCACACACTATATGTAGTTGTTTTGCAGTGAATATGTAGTTGCTTTAACCAGGGATTAGTTGCTTGTCCCATTTTTATTAAGTTTCTTTATTGTTCCCTCTTAAGTTGCCTTTTCATGCATTAGTTACAGGAGGAACTGACATTAGTGGAAGAACTGACATTTGTTGCAGGTCACCATATAGGATGAGTTGTAGTTTGAGGGTTATCCCTATGGATGAGTTCAGCCCGACATAGAACTGACATTAGTTGCAGGCATCCTATAGGATGGCTGATTTGCAGTTGAGGGGTATCCTATAGATGAGTTTAGCCCGACAACATGAAACTCGATTAGTTGTAGTCAGAACTGACATTAGTTGCACGAAAAACCGACTTTAGTTGGAGGCATCCAATAGGATGAGTTGCACTTGAGGGGTATTTATGGATGAGTTTACCCCAACAACACTGAACTAGATTAGTTGCTTGCAGAATTGACTAGATTACTTGGGAGTTTTTTGTGGTTTCTGACGGATTACAATTTCCCCCGAGATCCCACCATTACAATTTCTGACGGATTACAATTTTTTTTGGAATATGAATCGAATAAGCATCACCATGTTTTCCTCCTGTATGAAAAATATGTAGTATCAATTCCTATTCTATAGTTAAAGAATATGTTGAAATTCAGTTGGCCTACAAGCTCCTTAGTGTCCTTAGATCGGTTTGTTTTTCGGGGAGGCCGACCCCATGCTTTCTAGATTCTGGAGTGGGGATACTCTAGTTCTTTGATCTTATCTCGGCTAAGCTGTATGCCGCAGCATGTAATAGCGCTTGTGAACCTTGTGGCTTCATTAATTTAAAGTCGGGCATTTCATGTCTGTTATCTAAAAAAACAATCTTAAAAAGGTTAATTTCACTTCTCTGGGCAATTTGTTTTATGCTTTCCCTCCTTTTGCCGATTATGGTAATTCAGTTGTCCACCTAAAATACTTATACTCTATGCCAGTAGTTCAGACAAGCATTTTATGACCTTTCTTTTGTCGTCCGTGAGGTCGTAATTTGATATTGTGCACCATCCCTCTATTGGTCCCACAATATGTTATGTTATATATGTATTTAGAGCTTTGTCTCCTTTTTCTTACAAACTGTTTTATGTAGGTTTGGGCCATACTTCTGCCAGCCAATTATTGCCGGGCTAGGAGAAAATGATCAGCCATTTATATGTACCATGGATTTGTATTGGTGCCAAGTATGTATTAGTTCTCGTCTTTCTGCGACTTTTTTCCTTTGTTATTTCTCAAAAGTCCAATTGATTTGAATTTGTCTGTGTGCTAATGGTTCGTTCACATACTTCGATCTACCATGTGCATGTGTATCGTAGTTATCAGTATTCGGGTTAGTCATAATCCTCAGATATATTTAATCCTGGGTCAAGATTGATTTCTTGTCAAGATTCATCCATTTGCTCCCTATTTCTAATAAGTTACACCAAGAACTGAACAGCGGTCAGTTGTAACTGTAAGATGTATGGAGAGTGCCTTCCCTGAGAAAACATGAATATTGAACCAAGTATTTCAGGAAAACCAAACTAGGGCATAAAAAGCACTAAGAACAAAGAAATCACTTAATATTGGCCTATATATTACTACATAGATGATTTGGAAGGGTTCTCTTGTTTAGGGTTAGCTATGAGCCATACAAAGTTGCATTGTTAATGTAGGCAAGTATGCCAACATCTATTTCCGTCTGATATGTACTTTCTTGGAACCATGTTGCTTCATGTCGAGTTTCTTGAAACATGATAAATATTGATTGTGTGGATCCTAGTGCTGGCTTTCTTGTCTCGCTATTATATCTGTAGCAGGTAATCTGATTAAAGTGCTTCCTTTATGCAAGGAGCTGGCAAAAGATTTTGTGGTTTCTGGCACTGTTTGAGAATCAGTATATGGTGCTTGTGAGTCCATGTATAAACCAGACATGGTTCGTTTACTTGATTGAGAAATGCCATCCAGAGTGCCATAGTAATTTCCGTTATGTGGTTTTGCACTGTAAATATGACAAATTCTTTGTTCAAATTTTTATTTGGTAAATGAACCCGAAGAACTATTTGAGACAATCTCACAAGCATTGTTGTCTTCTGTTGATCCTGATTGCCTGAGTGGCTGTGGGGAGGTTATGTTCTCATTGTGTAAGTTCCACATGTATCTTGAACTCTTACTGTATGCATATTATTATACCAAAAATACACATGTGAGTATGTGAGCATCTTTCTGCTAACTAATACTTACCAACTTATTATGTAATTCATTATTTGGGCAGTTGCTGTGCCAAAGTGCACCCCTTAAAATGCTAACCCATTCAAAACGTATTTGATATTTGAACATCAGGTTTGTTGAACCAACACTGCTTTGTTATTATGCACAATAACTTTAGTAATTGTGCTTGTGAGCTCAGAGAAGAAGGTGCTTTGTCAGTTCATTTGAAGTTCGTCCTTACATTCTGAAACTTTATTTTCCTGGTTGCAGAACGCCCACTGAAGTTCAGAAGAGAGTGCTCACGGGAAGGATGGTTCGCAGAAGTTCAGGAGAGAGTGCTCAAGGGAAGGATGGTTCGCAGCACCTGTAGCCCTAGATCACATAGAAGATTATTCCGTCATTCGACCTAAAACCTGCGAGGTCCATTTATTTCAGAAAGTAAAGAACCTTTAGCATGGAACATATATATGATTTCTGATTCTGTTCTCTGTCCTACAACTTGGAAACATGCCACTGAAGGCATGTGTACTTTGTTACATGCATCCTTGCAAAAATTGGCTGGAAGAATTTCGTTTGCGCTGACTGTCTTGGTTGCTCGTCTGAGGCTTTTGTTTGACGTGGTACTGAACCTGATCATTGCACATGATATGTCCTTGTACTAAGGTTTGCCACTCTATGATAGTTTGTTGAATTAGATCAATTAAGGTCGGAACTCGTAAGCCGATATGTCAGTAGGCTCCAAAACTGGCAAAATTGCTTTTGATTGCACCGATTCTGATGACCAAACTTAAGCATGTCGTGACAACTTTGTATATGAAAGAAAAACATTTTTTTTTTGTTACGGAGTAGATAATTGTAACGATCACTTTCCTTATCCCATTTTGCGACATAGAAAATGAAATCTCCCATACGAACGGAGATCTTTGTTTGCATCAGCAGATCGGTGTTTTGGCTTGCGTGCCGGAAGTCAAACAAACCAATGCCTGCATGAATGTCAAACATAAAGGCTAAACTGTAAAAACAAGATGATATATGTAATAGTCAGTCTTAGTCGGCTGACATGTACAACCGTGGCCCATATCACTGCTTGATCAATTCCTACAGGATTTTTACACGGCACGCAGAACACTTCCATTGCACTTTCATATCTCGTTTCCTATGGTAGTGCTAGAGAAGGGAGGCGAAGGCCCAGGAGCTGCAGAGCTCGTGAGCGCCAGCGGCAGAGAGGCGTTTCTCCGGCCGGCCGAGCTTGATCTCATTGGCATGGTCGGTGTGGAGGCGCCTCTGCCTGCTGTGCCGGCCGGCGTGTCACTGTCGGCGCAGGCCGAGCAGGAGCCGAGGCAGCTGTGTCACTGTCGGCGCAGGCCAAGCAGGAGCCGAGGCAGCTGTTCCGGTGCCACTACTGCCGGCGCCAGTTCTATAGCTCGCAGGCGCTCGGTGGGCACCAGAATGCGCACAAGCGTGAGCGCACGCTCGCAAGGCGCCACGCCGGCGTGCCGCTGGCATTGGAATGGGACGACCGCGCGTTCGCCATCCACGGCGAGGCGGCACCGAACGACCTTCCGAGGTGGTTGCGTGCATCGAACGTCTGCAGGACGACGGCGGCGGCGGCCGGCAAGGACGAAGGGGAGCGACGGTGGATTGATGGCCGAAGTGTTGCGCACTATGGTGATGGAGATCAAGAGCTGCCAAACCTTGACTTGACGCTGAAGTTGTAACCGCGGTCCGTAGGTACGCATGGAGGCATACGCGTGTGCACTGTGTAGTTAGTTTTCGTTGCTAAAAGGATGACATGTGGAAGAATAAGCTACTCGTGGGGGGTATATATAATATGGTAGAACACTTGTGAGGTTTTTTTTAAGATAAAAAGCATGGACTGCCCGACTTGAAATTAATAAAGCCCTCAGATTCGACATACACATAGTTTAGACATTACAAGCTGCGGCATACAGCTTCGCCAAAGAAACGAACTAGGAAAGGTAGCTAACCGCATCATCACTCTCGGCTGTGACCACAAAGGGGACTCAAAAGCAACTCAGGTGGCTTGTTCATTCCTTCTTGGGGCGGTTGCGTCGTGAAGAAGCTTGAGCTCGACGATCACGTGCTCTATCCAGGACCGATCCAGCGGCTTTGCCAGGGGCTTCTACAGCTGTAGAAAAAACATCGTTTTAAATATAATATTAGCGGGGTGTTTCATAAATTTTGACTCGATGGTTAACTTGTTTCTAAAGAGCCACAGTGCCCAAGATTGTGCAATAAAAAGTGGCCAAACGCATCTTCTAAATCTACCCGAAAGACTAGAGATGATAGCAAACAATTGCGCAAAGTTAGCGGGGCACCAACTGCAACCCAACAACTGACGGGTAACACTCCAAGCAAAGATCCACCGTGGAGCATGTGAAGAAGATATGCGCAACGTCCTCCAGCCTACCACAGAGTTTGCAACAACCATTGCCTGGCCCCTGCCGAGTTGTAATGTTGAGGCTCGTGGGCAGCTTGTCCAGCACCAACGGCCAAGAGAAGATCTTGTTCTTGAGCGGGATTCAAGCCGCCCAAACATCTCGAAAGTGTGCGATGGAAGCTCCTTGTGCCAGTTTCAAGTACATGGACCTAACCGAGAAACAGCCCGTTGGTTCCAACGACCAAGACACCCTATCTTGGCCCTGAACAAGATTAGTTTGATCAATGATGGCTCTCAAAAGGTGCCAATCTGCTATACCTTGCTGGTCAAGCGTTCTGCGAAAGGACAGGGTACCCCCATTACTGCACACCTGCGCCACCGTGCTCATTTGCGAGGTAGAGATGTTGAATAACTCGGGAAATCTTTCCTTGAGAGCTACCTTGCCAGTCCATTTTTCCATCCAGAACTACGTGCGTTTACCATCTTGAATGTTGTGTCTGCCTCCAGCTTGAACAGGTGCTTGATCTTGTGTATGCTACGCCAGAATTGGGAACCCCCTTGTCCCGATCCTGCGAAAATGTTGTTAGCGGAGTCGTACTTTGCTCTGATGATCTGCGCCCAAATCGGGTTTTCAGGTTGATACAACTTCCATACCCACTTCAGCATGAGAGCTATATTCATTTTCTTGGAGTTAAGGAGCCCCAGCCCTCCACACTCGTTTGGCCTGCACATTGCCGACCAATTGACTAGATGATAGCGTCTCTTATGGCCGGTGCCTTCCCAGTAGAATCTGGCCCGGTGGGAATCAAATTTTGCGCGAATCCCATCTTGCAGCAAGAACAAACCCATAGCAAACTGAGGTAGGCTGGACAGACAAGAGTTGTATAGGATAAATCGTCCTCCCGAGGACAAGAACTTACCCCACCACGGTTCTACCCGGCCTGCCAGCTTTCGGACTAGGAAGAACCATTGCTCCATGGTGAGCTTCCTATCAGAAATGGGGATGCCCAAGTAGATGAAGGGTAAGGATCCGAGCTTGCAGTTTAGCTAATCAGCCACTTGTTGTTTACGGAGTGTTGGGGTCCCCATGACCACCACTTCGGACTTATGGTAATTGATTTTCAAGCCAGACATATCCTCAAAACACATAAGAAAGAATTTGAGGTTGGCAATCTGTGTATCGTCATCTTGGATCATGATCAAGGTGTCATCCGCGTATTGTAGGTGAGTAATCCCTCCTGGAATCAAATGTGGCACCACACCAACTATGTTCCCCGCCGCAGCTGCCGAGGTGAGAATTATAGACAGCGCCTCCACCATGAAGTTAAAAAGCAACGGTGAGAGGGGATCCCCTTGTCTCACCCCTCTCCTGTTTCTGAAGAAGGGGGCCACTTCTCCGTTGATAGATATCGCTGTTTTTCCTCCCATGACCAGCTGCGATATGAGATGAACCACACTTGCATCAAAGCCCTTTGCCCGGAGAACTTCCTGCAGGAAATTCTAGTTGACGCGATCGTACGCTTTCTCGAAGTCCAATTTTAACAGGAGGCACCATTGCCTCCTCATTTTCATCTCATGAACAATCTCATGGAGCGCCAGGACCCCATCGAGAATGAATCTACCCTTGATAAACGCAATTTGGTTAGGACTGATAATGCGATTGGCAATGGGGTCGAGCTTGGTTGCCAAGGCTTTGGAGACAATCTTAAAGATCACATTGATCAAAGTGATTAGCCGGAACTGAGTAATCCTATCTTCCCCTGGGATTTTTGGGATAAGCGAGAGAACCCTGAAGTTGAGTCTCGCTATGTCGATCCTCCCGACGATGAAGTCATTGAGAATATGGAGAATCCCAAGCTTGACTAAGCCCAAAAATTTCTTGAAGAAGAAGACTGGGAACCCATCCGGGCCTGGGGCCGTGTCCGATTTCATATCAATGACAATTGCTTCCAACTCCTTCTCCGAAATGGTACGCATCAGATTGTCATTTTCCTCCCGTGAGACTCTAGCCTCAGAACTCCAAGCATTGGGGTGTAACCCACACACCCTAGCCTCTTCTGCCCCAAGCAGTTGCCGATAGAACTCATAAATATGCTGTTGGATGAGTCTTTTGTCCGTGATAACCCCTTGATCCGACACAAGTGAGGAGATGCAACATTTCCTGCGGCGCCCATTCGCCATCGCATGGAAGTACTTGGTGTTGGCATCCCCTTGTAAGACCCAGCAAATCCGTCCCCTTCGTCTCCAGTATTCCTCTTCCGCACGAAAAACCTCAAGAAGTTGGTCCTCCAAATGGTATCGGAATGCCCACTCTTCTTCATCAATACCCACCGCATCAGCTTTCTCGTCTAAGGTCTTGATTTGTGTCAGCAGGCCCTGTTTGAGTTCTCTGGACTCTCTTCCTTTATTTGCATTCCAGCCCCTAAGATGTTGTCTCAGCCCCGCACTCATGAAACTCCACCAGTCAATAATGTCTCTTCCTCCCACTCTATTGGCAAGTGAGAGCCACACCGTCTCCAAGGATTCCTGGAAACCTTGTAGTTCTAACCAGCTTGACTCGAAGAAAAATCTGTTGCTCCTTGGTGGGTTCCCTTCCCCGGAGTCAAAGATAAATGGGGTGTGATCCAAGCCGAGGCTAGTCTCTGCCGATACCGCACAAAGCGGGAAGTGCAACTCCAGCGATGGTGAGATGAACACCCGATCCAACACACATCTTACTGGGTTGAGTTGCTTATTGGTCCAAGTGTAGCGCACCCCGGTGCGCGGAATCTCTCGCCAGCCCCTGCTTGCGATGTGCTCGTTTAACAAATCCATCCTGGTCCAGTTAATCTTCTCGTTGTTCTTGTCATGAGCTGCTCTGATTAGGTTGAAGTCCCCTCCCATGGTGATAGGCACCTCCGAGGCGTCAACCTTGTTGGAAATTTCCTTCAAGAACTCCGCTGAACGCGAGTGGTCAACAGATCCATAGATGCCCATGAACCTGCAGCGAAGATTATCCGCGCGGCATATGATGTCAGTGCATATGAAATATCGGCCCCTATCGATGCCCCCACATCGAAAGTGCTATCGCGGAAGCCCAGGAGCATTCCCCCTGAATGCCCACTAGCGGGAAGCCAACACCACACAAATTTGTCCCCAATCTCGAGGCTTCTGAGTTCTTGATCCGTGAAATCCTGTTTGATTGTCTCTTGCAAACAAACAATGCCAATTTTGTGTGTCCGGAGATAGTCCTTAAGCAAAGTCCGGCGACCCCTAACACCGAACCCGCGAATGTTCCAAAACAGGGCTCTCATTGCTTAACCACAACACGACCCCGTGCTTGGCGGGTTAAGAATCTTCTTCCTGTCGCCGGTGATTTCTTCTGGATCTTCTTCTTCCTCACCTGCCTCACCAACTTTGCACAGCTCCCACCAGACCCTACTGGGGGAGGGTACGTGCTGTTGGTTGTTGTGCCTCTTCCATTTTCTCCGACTCTTTCTTCCTTAGCGCTTCTGCCACTGCTTTGTCCCTTGCTAGAGCTAGTTCATCATGCGCCAATTCAAGTGCCCGAAGCATAGACAGAAGAGGTGCATGGTTTCCAGCCGCTGAGGGGAAAACTATGCAACTATCGCGAGCTGTCGACATGAGAGAGGAATCAGGAATATCTTGTAGAATGGCAACGTTGTCAACCAATTTGGACATACCTGGGGTTTTTTCCTTTGCGCGCTGGATCGCCTTCTCCAGGATTGGCATCGCGGACGAACCCGCGCCGCGAGAGCTGGTCCTTGCCGCTGCCACCGACGAGGCTTTGCTCCTTGGCGCCCTGCTGATTGGTGCCGCCAGCTCCGCCACGACCGCTCCTTCTTCTCAATACTGCAATATTTGCTACTCCCTTCGATCCATAATCCTCGTAATGGATCGGAGGAATATAAGAAATACTATAGGTTTTTCACAACAACTTACATAAATCTTGATATTCGAAGTTAATATCTACGGGTTTTCTAGTTGTTTTCCAACTCACAGTTACCTTAGAGCTTGCTCACGTCCGAAGCCGTTAGATTATATGTAATCCGTGCGTCATGTGAGTTACACATTGATTGCAACTGTGTTGCAGGTTGCAACTGAGCAAACCGAGAATTAAGATAAATTATGGTCCACCGAGCACTAGTAGTTCCCTTGTATATTCAGATGGCTGGAGGGCCATTTGGAATCAACTTTGGGGGCGCAGGGCGAGACCTGGACATGGCTGCCTTCGGGGTGCTACCGACGAATATGCTCTTTGTTAGTGATGTATAGACTCTTTACTGTATATTCTCAGTGTACGAGGGTTTTCCCTGCATATTGTATCACATGTACACAGGGGTGAAGCTCCCCTTAGGGCAAGGCAGGGCAACCGTCCTACCTTGATTTTTCGTGAATACATTTAGATGCACATGTTTTTTTCTGAATATTTTGAGTGGTCGTGCATCGACAACATATTCCGTGTGAGAAAGTTATGCTAGTTTTAGTGAACATTGTGTAAAATTGACTTCGAACTGGAAACATAGACTCATATTCTAGGTTCAATGTAAATAACAATGATTCTATATTTCTATTATAGAGATTTATAATAAATCTTAGTATATTTATATTATAGAGATTTACCATGAATCTTAGTATATGCAGGGTAAATTTGTGATATTCATTATTCAAACGTGTAGAATTGAAAATTTAGGGATTTCTTGATATTTGAAAGAAACAACATGATTTCATCAAAGACATTATCACCTCATTGAGATGGTGAATTGGAAGGGTTTCATGAAGACAAAGATCATTAAGACCTAATTGCTCACGATGGATATTTAAAAGTCTTAATCGATAAAATTATTCTTTTTACAAAAAAGTAAAGTTTTGGCAGTGAGGTGGTATTATTGTTATGTTTTTGGGTTCTACGTATATCAAATATGTCTTTGTTTTTATCGTACTAAGTTATTTCGTTAGCATCATATATGACGTTCATGTATTACGTCTATTTTGGTATTTGCATCATTTTTTTAGTTTGCCCTACCTCAAAGTTTTTCCGTCCTTCGCCACTGCATGTACATGTACTGGTCTTTGGCACACTATGAATACTAGTTGCTCATTTACAACATGGTATCCGAGCTCATGGTTTAGCTCTTTGCACGCTGCAACTCCGTGCTCGATCCGCGCAGCCGCCGATGATCTTTCTGGCCGCCGCTGCTCCACTTCCTTTTTCCTCTCCTATTCTTGTTGGGATCGAGTAGCTTAGGCTTTTCCGTCCGTCTTTGAGCTCCAAATCGATCTCCCCCATCTGCCCCGGTTCTTCTCTGCGTCGGCCGCTGTTGGCCGGTCTCCGTCCCGGCCACCACGGCCCCTGGTCGGACCCGGCCTCCTCCGTCCCTCCCTGGCCACCGCCGCCTCCGACCGGCCCCATCTCGGCTGCCGCCGTGCCGCCTCCGACCGGCACCAGGTTGCCCGCCTCCAGCCAGGCCAGCTCTGCCGCAGCCCGTCCCAACATCGCCTCGGCCTCCTACGACGAGCCCAGGTGCTGCCCTGTGCGCCCTGGTGCTGCCCTGTGCTCTGCTGGTCCACCCCAGTGTTGGCCGACCCGATCTGGTCGCCCAAGTGTTGCCCGTGTGAGTAGCTTGGCCAGATCCAGATCTGCAAAAAAGGGAGAGAGATGGCATCCTCTTTGTCTGGCTACGTCAGTATCCCTCGATGCCTAGTGATCTTTGATGGTACCAACTATGGCGAGTTTGCTACCTTCATGCGCATTCACATGCGTGGTCTCCGGCTGTGGGGTGTTCTTACTGGCGAGGTCTCTTGTCCGCCGCATCCCACTGCTCATGTGCCTCCTACCCCGCCGTTAGTGTCGCGGGCCCTTGCTGATGATGCTCCTCAGGATGATCGGGATGAAGCCAAGTCTGCCGAGGCTGCTGCTGATGAGGCATATGCGGAGCAGGTACTTGCTTATTCCGAGGCTCTTGGCTCCTACCGTGACAGTTTGGCTACCTTTACTCAGTGGTGTGATGAGGATGCCAGAGCTGCTGCCATTCTTTCTCAGAGTGTTCAACCACAGTTTGCTTATGAGTTTATGGGCCTCGCTACTGTTGCTGAGATTTTGTCTCACCTTCGTCCGCGCTATCAGCCTTCCGGGATTCTTTGTACTTGTCTGTGTTGCGTCAGGAGCATGATTTTCAGCAGGGTGACTCTACTGTTGATGAGTTCTACACCCATTGTGCGGGGACCTGGCGCTAGCTTGACTCCCTTCGCAGTGCTGTCTGTGGCACTTTCCAGTGTTGTCGG
Source organism: Lolium rigidum (assembly GCF_022539505.1). Classification (NCBI taxonomy): domain Eukaryota; kingdom Viridiplantae; phylum Streptophyta; class Magnoliopsida; order Poales; family Poaceae; genus Lolium; species Lolium rigidum. Next base: position 128,545,774 of record NC_061510.1, read on the forward strand.
ACAATACGTTCAGATATGAACTTTCAGAGGATCCACGAGTTCCTGTCTAGACTTCGTCCAGAGTTTGAGCCCCGTCGTGCTCAGTTGTTTGCTCGAGGCCGTGTTGCTATCTCAGAGGTGTTGACTGAGCTTTGTGCTGAGGAGACTCATCTGCGTGGTGCAAAACTGCTTGGGACACGTTCTGTTCTTGCTGCTCGAGTTCCCTTGCATCTTCATCGCCGCTTCTACCCACACCAGCGCCTGCTGCTTCTGGAGGAGCCCGCCCTTCTCGCGGTGGGGGTCGCCCTCGTCCTCCTCGGTTCTACACTCACTATCGGAGGTCTGTTCACCTTGAGTCTGACTGCTATCAGAAGCAGCGGGGTGTGCCTCCTTGATACGTCTCCGACGTATCGATAATTTCTTATGTTCCATGCCACATTATTGATGTTATCTACATGTTTTATGCACACTTTATGTCATATTCGTGCATTTTCTGGAACTAACCTATTAACAAGATGCCGAAGTGCCGCTTGCTCGTTTTCTGCTGTTTTTGGTTTCAGTAAATCCTAGTAAGGAAATATTCTCGGAATTGGACGAAATCAAAGCCCAGGGGCCTATTTTTCCACGAAGCTTCCAGAAGTCCGAAGGAGAGACGAAGAGGGGCCACGGAGGGGCCACACTATAGGGCGGCACGGCCCCCCCCCCTTGGCCGCGCCGGCCTGTGGTGTGGGGCCCCCGTGCCACCTCTTGACCTGCCCTTCCGCCTATAAAAAGCCTCCGTGACGAAACCCCCAGTACCGAGAGCCACGATACGGAAAACCTTCCAGAGACGCCGCCGCCGCCGATCCCATCTCGGGGGATCCAGGAGATCGCCTCCGGCACCCCGCCGGAGAGGGGAATCATCTCCCGGAGGACTCTACGCCGCCATGGTCGCCTCCGGTGTGATGTGTGAGTAGTCTACCCCTGGACTATGGGTCCATAGCAAGTAGCTAGATGGTTGTCTTCTCCCCATTGTGCTATCATTGTCGGATCTTGTGAGCTGCCTAACATGATCAAGATCATCTATCCGTAATTCTATATGTTGCGTTTGTTGGGATCCGATGAATAGAGAATACTTGTTATGTTGATTATCAAAGTTATGCTTATGTGTTGTTTATGATCTTGCATGCTCTCCGTTATTAGTAGATGCTCCGGCCAAGTTGATGCTAGTAACTCCAAGAGGGAGTATTTATGCTCGATAGTGGGTTCATGTCTCCGTGAATCTGAGGGGTGACAAGAACCTCTAAGGTTATGGATGTGCTGTTGCCACTAGGGATAAAACATTAGTGCTATGTTCAAGGATGTAGTCACTAGTTACATTACGCGCAATACTTAATGCAATTGTCTCGTTGTTAGCAACTTAATACCGGAGGGGGTTCGGATGATAACCCGAAGGTGGACTTTTTAGGCATAGATGCATGCTGGATGGCGGTCTATGTACTTTGTCGTAATGCCCAATTAAATCTCACTATACTCATCATGATATGTATGTGCATGGTCATGCTCTCTTTATTTGTCAATTGCCCAACCGTAATTTGTTCACCCAACATGCTGTTCGTCTTATGGGAGAGACACCTCTAGTGAACTGTGGACCCCGGTCCAATTCTCTTTACTGAAATACAATCTACTGCAATACCGATCTACCGTTTTCTCGCAAACAATCATCTTCCACACAATACGGTTAACTCTTTGTTACAGCGAAGCCGGTGAGATTGACAACCTCACTGTTTCGTTGGGGCAAAGTATTTTGGTTGTGTTGTGCGAGTTCCACGTTGGCGCCGGAATCACCGGTGTTGCGCCGCACTACATCTCGCCGCCATCAACCTTCAACGTGCTTCTTGACTCCTACTCGGTCCGATTAAACCTTGGTTTCTTACCGAGGGAAACTTGCCGCCGTGCGCATCACACCTTCCTCTTGGGGTTCCCAACGGACGTGCCAACCACACGCATCAAGCAAATTTCTCGGCGCCGTTGCGGGGAGATCAAGACACGCTGCAAGGGGAGTCTCCACTTCTCAATCTCTTTACTTTGTTTTTGTCTTGCTTAGTTTTATTTACTACTTTGTTTGCTGCACTAAATCAAAATACAAAAAAATTAGTTGCTAGTTTTACTTTATTTGCTATCTTGTTTGCTATATCAAAAACACAAAAAAATTAGTTTACTTGCATTTACTTTATCTAGTTTGCTTTATTTACTGTTGCTAAAATGGCCAACGCTGAAAATACTAAGTTGTGTGACTTCACAACCACAAATAATAATGATTTCTTATGCACACCTATTGCTCCACCTGCTACTACAGCAGAATTCTTTGAAATTAAACCTCGCTTTACTCGAATCTTGTTATGCGAGAGCAATTTTCTGGTGTTAGTTCCGATGACGCCGCTGCCCATCTTAATAATTTTGTTGAATTATGTGAAATGCAAAAGTATAAGGATGTAGATGGTGACATTATAAAATTAAAATTGTTCCCTTTCTCATTAAGAGGAAGAGCTAAAGATTGGTTGCTATCTCTGCCTAAGAATAGTATTGATTCATGGACTAAATGCAAGGATGCTTTTATTGGTAGATATTATCCCCCTGCTAAAATTATATCTTTGAGGAGTAGCATAATGAATTTTAAACAATTAGATACTGAACATGTTGCTCAAGCTTGGGAAAGAATGAAATCCTTGGTTAAAAATTGCCCAACCCATGGACTGACTACTTGGATGATCATCCAAACCTTCTATGCAGGACTAAATTTTTCTTCACGGAATTTATTGGATTCAGCTGCTGGAGGTACCTTTATGTCCATCACTCTTGGTGAAGCAACAAAGCTTCTTGATAATATGATGATCAACTACTCTGAATGGCACACGGAAAGAGCTCCACAAGGTAAGAAGGTAAATTCCGTCGAAGAAACCTCTTCCTTGAGTGATAAGATTGATGCTATTATGTCTATGCTTGTGAATGATAGGACTAATATTGATCCTAATAATGTTCCATTAGCTTCATTGGTTGCACAAGAAGAACATGTTGATGTAAACTTCATTAAAAATAATAATTTCAACAACAATGCTTACCGGAACAATTCTAGTAACAACTATAGGCCATATCCTTATAATAATGGCAACGGCTATGGTAATTCTTATGGGAATTCTTACAACAATAATAGGAGTTCACCCCCTGGACTTGAAGCCATGCTTAAAGAATTTATTAGTACACAAACTGCTTTTAACAAATCTGTTGAAGAAAAGCTTGGGAAAATTGATATACTTGCTTCTAAAGTCGATAGTCTTGTCTGCTGATGTTGATCTTTTGAAATCAAAAGTTTTGCCTAATGAGAATCATCATAATAAAATTACTACTACAGCAAATGCCATTCAAGTTAGAATTAATGAGAATATAAGATTAATGGCTGAACTGCGTGCTAGGTGGGATAGAGAAGAAAATGAAAAACTAGCTAAAGAGAAGAATGTAGCTAAAGTTTGGACTATTACCACCACTAGTAATGCTAATGCTACACATGTTGCTGCACCTCCTACTCATACTAATAAAAGAATTGGTGTTAGCAATGTTTCCACTTCTAATGCAAAGCGCGAAAAACTGCCTGAAACTGCTAAAATTGCTGAAACTGCTCGTGATAAAGCTGCTGAAATTTTTTCCAACATTGGGGATGATGATCCCATTGCTTTAGATTATAATGATTTGAATTTTGATGATTGCCACATCTCTGAAGTTATAAAGTTCTTGCAAAAACTTGCTAAAAGTCCTAATGCTAGTGCTATAAATTTGGCTTTCACGCATCATATTACAAATGCTCTCATAAAAGCTAGAGAAGAGAAACTAGAGCGTGAAGCCTCTATTCCTAAAAAGCTAGAGGATGGTTGGGAGCCCATCATTGAGATGAAGGTTAAAGATTTTGATTGTAATGCTTTATGTGATCTTGGTGCAAGTATCTCTGTTATGCCTAAGAAAATTTATAATATGCTTGACTTGCCACCGCTGAAAAATTGCTATTTGGATGTTAATCTTGCTGATCATTCTACAAAGAAACCTTTGGGTAAAGTTGATAATGTTCGCATTACCGTTAACAATAACCTTGTCCCTGTTGATTTTGTTGTCTTGGATATCGAATACAATGCATCTTGTCCCATTATATTGGGAAGACCTTTTCTTCGAACTGTTGGTGCTATCATTGATATGAAGGAAGGTAATATAAAATATCAATTTCCTCTTAAGAAAGGTATGGAACACTTCCCTAGAAAGAGAATGAAGGTACCTTTTGATTCTATTATGAGAACAAATTATGATGTTGACACTTCGTCTCTTGATAATACTTGATACACACTTTCTGCGCCTAGCTGAAAGGCGTTAAAGAAAAGCGCTTATGGGAGACAACCCATGTTTTTTTTACCTACAGTACTTTGTTTTTATTTTGTGTCTTGGAAGTTGTTTACTACTGTAGCAACCTCTCCTTATCTTAGTTTTGTGTTTTGTTGTGCCAAGTTAAGCCGTTGATAGAAAAGTAAGTACTAGATTTGGATTACTGCACAGTTCCAGATTTCTTTGCTGTCACGAATCTGGGTCCACCTCTCTGTAGGTAGCTCAGAAAATTAAGCCAATTTACGTGCACGATCCTCAGATATGTACGCAACTTTCATTCAATTTGAGCATTTTCATCTGAGCAAGTCTGGTGCCATTTTAAAATTCGTCAATACGAACTGTTCTGTTTTGACAGATTCTGCCTTTTATTTCGCATTGCCTCTTTCGCTATGTTGGATGAATTTCTTTGATCCATTAATGTCCAGTAGCATTATGCAATGTCCAGAAGTGTTAAGAATGATTGTGTCACCTCTGAATATGTCAATTTATAATGTGCACTAACCCTCTAATGAGTTGTTTCGAGTTTGGTGTGGAGGAAGTTTTCAAGGATCAAGAGAGGAGTATGATGCAACATGATCAAGGAGAGTGAAAGCTCTAAGCTTGGGGATGCCCCGGTGGTTCACCCCTGCATATATCAAGAAGACTCAAGCGTCTAAGCTTGGGGATGCCCAAGGCATCCCCTTCTTCATCGACAACATTATCAGGTTCCTCCCCCGAAACTATATTTTTATTCCATCACATCTTATGTGCTTTTTCTTGGAGCGTCGGTTTGTTTTTGTTTTTGTTTTGTTTGAATAAAATGGATCCTAGCATTCACTTTATGGGAGAGAGACACGCTCCGCTGTAGCATATGGACAAGTATGTCCTTGGTTTCTACTCATAGTATTCATGGCGAAGTTTCTCCTTCGTTAAATTGTTATATGGTTGGAATTGGAAAATGATACATGTAGTAATTGCTATAAATGTTTTGGGTAATGTGATACTTGGCAATTGTTGTGCTCATGTTTAAGCTCTTGCATCATATGCTTTGCACCCATTAATGAAGAAATACATAGAGCATGCTAAAATTTGGTTTGCATATTTGGTTTCTCTAAGGTCTAGATAATTTCTAGTATTGAGTTTGAACAACAAGGAAGACGGTGTAGAGTCTTATAATGTTTTCAATATGTCTTTTATGTGAGTTTTGCTGCACCGGTTCATCCTTGTGTTTGTTTCAAATAAGCCTTGCTAGCCTAAACCTTGTATCGAGAGGGAATACTTCTCATGCATCCAAAATACTTGAGCCAACCACTATGCCATTTGTGTCCACCATACCTACCTATACTACATGGTATTTTCCGCCATTCCAAAGTAAATTGCTTGAGTGCTACCTTTAAAATTCCATCATTCACCTTTGCAATATATAGCTCATGGGACAAAATAGCTTAAAAACTATTGTGGTATTGAATATGTCATTATGCACTTTATCTCTTATTAAGTTGCTTGTTGTGCGATAACCATGTTCACTGGGGACGCCATCAACTTTTCATTTGTTGAATTTCATGTGAGTTGCTATGCATGTTCGTCTTGTCTGAAGCAAGAGAGATCTACCACCATATGGTCAAGCATGCATATGTTAGAGAAGAACATTAGGCCGCTAACTCAAGCCATGCTCCATGGTGGAAGTTTCAGTTTTGGACAATAATCCTCAAATCTCAAATGAGAAAATTATTAATTGTTGTTATATGCTTATGCATAAAAGAGGAGTCCATTATCTGTTGTCTATGTTGTCCCGGTATGGATGTCTAAGTCGAAGAATAATCAATAGCGAGAAATCCAATGCGAGCTTTCTCCTTAGACCTTTGTACGAGCGGCATAGAGGTACCCCTTTGTGACACTTGGTAAAAACAATGCATTGTGATGATCCGGTAGTCCAAGCTAATTAGGACAAGGTGCGGGCACTATTAGTACGCTATGCATGAGGCTTGCAACTTATAAGATATAATTTACATGATGCATATGCTTTATTACTACCGTTGACAAAATTGTTTCATGTTTTCAAAATCAAAGCTCTAGCACAAATATAGCAATCGATGTTTTTCCTCTATGAAGGACCATTCTTTTACATTCAATGTTGAGTCAGTTCACCTATCTCTCTCCACCTCAAGAAGCAAACACTTGTGTGAACTGCGCATTGATTCCTACATACTTGCTTATTGCACTTATTATATTACTCTATGTTGACAATATCCATGAGATATACATGTTATAAGTTGAAAGCAACCGCTGAAACTTAATCTTCTTTTGTGTTGCTTCAATATCTCTACTATGAATTATTGCTTTATGAGTTAACTCTTATGCAAGACTTATTGATGCTTGTCTTGAAGTGCTATTCATGAAAAGTCTTTGCTATATGATTCACTTGTTTACTCATGTCATATACATTGTTTCGATCGCTGCATTCACTACATATGCTTTACAAATAGTATGATCAAGATTATGATGGCATGTCACTCCGGAAATTATCCGTGTTATCGTTTTACCTGCTCGGGACGAGCGGAACTAAGCTTGGGGATGCTGATACGTCTCCGACGTATCGATAATTTCTTATGTTCCATGCCACATTATTGATGTTATCTACATGTTTTATGCACACTTTATGTCATATTCGTGCATTTTCCGGAACTAACCTATTAACAAGATGCCGAAGTGCCGATTGTCTGTTTTCTGCTGTTTTTGGTTTCAGAAATCCTAGTAAGGAAATATTCTCGGAATTGGACGAAATCAAAGCCCAGGGGCCTATTTTTCCACGAAGCTTCCAGAAGTCCGAAGGAGAGACGAAGAGGGGCCACGGAGGGGCCACACTATAGGGCGGCGCGGCCCCCCCCCTTGGCCGCGCCGGCCTGTGGTGTGGGGCCCCCGTGCCACCTCTTGACCTGCCCTTCCGCCTATAAAAAGCCTCCGTGACGAAACCCCCAGTACCGAGAGCCACGATACGGAAAACCTTCCAGAGACGCCGCCGCCGCCGATCCCATCTCGGGGGATCCAGGAGATCGCCTCCGGCACCCTGCCGGAGAGGGGAATCATCTCCCGGAGGACTCTACGCCGCCATGGTCGCCTCCGGTGTGATGTGTGAGTAGTCTACCCCTGGACTATGGGTCCATAGCAGTAGCTAGATGGTTGTCTTCTTCCCATTGTGCTATCATTGTCGGATCTTGTGAGCTGCCTAACATGATCAAGATCATCTATCTGTAATTCTATATGTTGCGTTTGTTGGGATCCGATGAATAGAGAATACTTGTTATGTTGATTATCAAAGTTATGCTTATGTGTTGTTTATGATCTTGCATGCTCTCCGTTATTAGTAGATGCTCTGGCCAAGTTGATGCTAGTAACTCCAAGAGGGAGTATTTATTCTCGATAGTGGGTTCATGTCTCCGTGAATCTGGAGGGGTGACAAGAACCTCTAAGGTTATGGATGTGCTGTTGCCACTAGGGATAAAACATTAGTGCTATGTTCAAGGATGTAGTCACTAGTTACATTACGCGCAATACTTAATGCAATTGTCTCGTTGTTAGCAACTTAATACCGGAGGGGTTCGGATGATAACCTCGAAGGTGGACTTTTTAGGCATAGATGCATGCTGGATGGCGGTCTATGTACTTTGTCGTAATGCCCAATTAAATCTCACTATACTCATCATGATATGTATGTGCATGGTCATGCTCTCTTTATTTGTCAATTGCCCAACCGTAATTTGTTCACCCAACATGCTCGTTCGTCTTATGGGAGAGACACCTCTAGTGAACTGTGGACCCCGGTCCAATTCTCTTTACTCGAAATACAATCTACTCGCAATACCGATCTACTCGTTTTCTCGCAAACAATCATCTTCCACACAATACGGTTAACTCTTTGTTACAGCAAGCCGGTGAGATTGACAACCTCACTGTTTCGTTGGGGCAAAGTATTTTGGTTGTGTTGTGCGGGTTCCACGTTGGCGCCGGAATCACCGGTGTTGCGCCGCACTACATCTCGCCGCCATCAACCTTCAACGTGCTTCTTGACTCCTACTGGTCCGATTAAACCTTGGTTTCTTACTGAGGGAAACTTGCCGCTGTGCGCATCACACCTTCCTCTTGGGGTTCCCAACGGACGTGCCAACCACACGCATCACTCCTCGTGCTCCACCTTCAGCCCCTGTCACCACCGGCTTCACTGAGCAGGATATAGCGAGGCTTCAATGTCTCCTTGCCTCCTCCGGCTCTGCTTCGACGGGTACTGCTGCCTCCGCGGCTGGTTCCTCTACATAGTCAGGTACATCTTCGTGGGTTATGGATTCTGGAGCTTCTTTTCGCATGTCTTCTGATTCTTCCTCTCTTTCTTCTCTTCGCCCTCTTCCTCTTCTTGTCCGTGTTCTTACTGCCGATGGTACTTCTCTTCCTGTTGCTAGTCGTGGCACTCTTTCTACTCCCTCCTTTTCCGTTCCTGATGTTTCTCATGTTCCCCGTCTTACCATGAACTTGTTTTCCGCTGCTCAACTTACTGTTTATGGTTGTCGGGTCATTTTTGATGTTGATTCCTGTTCTGTTCAGGACACTCACACTCGGGCACTGATTGGGGCTGGCCCTCGGTGCCGTGACTCCAAGGGACTTTGGGAGCTTGACTGGCTTCATGTTCCTTCTTCTACCACTTCACCGACCCCACCAGGTGTGCTTGCTGCTTCCAATCCCGCCTCCTTTCAGTAGTGGCATCATCGTCTTGGTCATCTTTGTGGTTCTCGCTTGCCGTCTTTACTTCGCCGAGGTCTTCTGGGGCCTCTCTCAGGAGATGTCTTGCTTCAGGGTTGTCAGGGCTGTAGGCTTGGTAAACAAAATCAATTACCTTACCCTTCCAGTGAGTCTGTATCTCAGCGTCTTTTTGATTTGGTTCATTCTGATGTATGGGGCCCGACTCCCTTTGCTTCCATGACTTCTCTCGCCACACTTGGATCAATTTTGTGACTTCTCGCGTCGAGGTTCTCTCGATATATAAGTGTTTTTCTGCCATGATCCATACTCAATTTTCCACGCCTATTCATGTGTTTCAGGCTGACTCCGCTGGTGAGTATATCGCCTAGCGGTTGCATGGTTTTCTTGCTGAGAGGGCACTCTTGCCCAGTTCTCCTGCCCTGGTTCCCATGCCCAAAATGGTGTGGCTGAGCGCAAGAATCGCCACCTGCTTGAGATGGCATGTGCGATGATGTTCGCAGCTTCTCTTCCTCCTCACTTCTGGGTTGAGGCTGTGTCTATTTCCACCTATCTCATCAACCTTCATCCCTCCACGGCCCTGCAGGGTGGTATTCCTCTTGAGCGTCTTACTGGCCGCGCTCCTGATTATTCGACACCGTCTTTTTGGTTGCGCTTGCTATGTTCTTCTGGCTCCACGCGAATGCACCAAGCTGACTGCTCAATCTGTTGAGTGTGTCTTCCTTGGCTACAGTCCTGAGCACCAGGGATACAAGTGCTGGGAACCTATTGGTCATCGGATGCGCATATCTTGGGACGTCACTTTTGATGAGTCTCGTCCTTTCTACATGCGTCCCTCCCCCTCTTCCTTTTCAGTGGATGATATCTCTTTTCTCATGTTTCCTGAGTCACCTCCTCCCGTGCCTCAGGTTCTTCCTCCACCGGTTCTCTCCCCACCTTCTACTTCTTCTTCACCCACCAGACCGCCCTCTCCTCCCTCACCGCCTTCCCCACCCTCCACACCTTCCTCTCCCATGTCACCTTCCTCGCCTACGGTGGTCCCTACCTACCCTTTTCACTACTCTCGTCATCCACGTGAGGATGCTGATGCTCCTCCTGACATGCCCTCCACCTCAGGTGTGATGCCCTCTCCGTCCGAGCCGACTCATCATCTTCGTGCTCGTCCTCCTCCTGATCGCTATTCTCCCACTCACTACGGTCTCTCTGTTGTCTTTGAGCCGACCTATTATCGGGATGCTCTTGCTCATCCTGAATGGCAGCTAGCGATGGCTGAGGAGATTGCTGCTCTCGAGCGGATTGGTACCTGGGATGTTGTCACTCCTCCTTCCTCTGTTCGTCCCATCACCTGCAAGTGGGTCTACCAGATCAAGACTCGCTCCGATGGTTCTCTTGAGCGCTACAAGGCTCCTCTTGTCGCTCGCCGCTTTCATCGGGAGCATGGCAGTGACTATGACGAGACCTTTGCTCCAATGGCTCACATGACCACTATTCGTACTCTACTTGCCATTGCTTCTGTTCTTCGCTGGTCCGTCTCTTAGCTTGATGTGCAGAATGCTTTTCTTAATGGTGAGTAATGTGAGGAGGTATACATGCAACCACCTCCTGGCTACTCTATTCCTGATGACATGGTATGTCGTCTCCGGTGCTCTCTCTATGGCCTTAAGCAAGCCCCTCGCACCTGGTTTCAGCATTTCGCCTCCGTGGTGACCTCTGCTGGTTTTGTCCCTATCGCACATGACCCTGTGCTCTTTGTCCACACATCTTCTCGTGGTCAGACTCTCCTTCTTTATGTCGATGACATGATCATCACATGTGACGACCCTGAGTACATTGACTTTGTCAAGGCCCGTCTTCGTGATCAGTTTCTTATGACTGATCTTGGTCCTCTTCACTACTTTCTTGGGCTTGAGGTTTCCTCTACCTCCAATGGCTTCTATATCTCCCAGGAGAAGTATATTCAGGACCTTCTCACTCGTGCCGCTCTTGGTGATGAGCGCACTGTCGAGACTCCTATGGAGCTCAATGCTCTTCTCCGTGCCACTGATGGTGATCCTCTTCCGGACCTGACTCTCTATCATCACTTGGTTGGGATCCGTGTCTACCTTGTTGTCACCCGTTCTGATATCTCCTACCCGGTCTACATTCTGAGTTAGTTCATGTTTGCTCCCACTAGTGTCCACTATAGTCATCTCCTTTGTGTCCTCTGCTATCTTCGTGGCACTATCTCCCATCGTATTTTCTTTCCTCGCTCCAGCTCCTTACAGTTCCAGACCTACTCAGATGCTACCTGGGCTAGTGATCCGTCGGATCACAAGTCTCTTTCTGCCTACTGTGTCTTTCTTGGTGGTTCTCTCATTGCTTGTAAGACCAAGAAGCAGGTTGCGGTCTCTCGTTCGAGTGTCGAGGCTGAATTGCAAGTGATGGCTCTCTTGACGGCAGAGGTGACTTGGTTACGCTGGTTACTTGAGGACTTTGGTGTTTCTTCTGATGCACCGACTCCTCTTTTATTGGATAGTACTGGTGCCAGCAGCATTGCGCGTGATCCGGTGAAGCACGAGCTCACCAAACACATTGGTGTTGATGCCTTCTATGTGAGTAATGTTGTGCAAGATCAGGTTATGCCCCTTCATTATGTGCCTTCCGAGCTACATCTTGCGACTTCTTCACGGCGGCCCAGACTAGAGCACATCATGGGTTCTTTGTCTCCAAACTCAGTGTTGTTGATCCACCATGAGTTTGAGGGGGGGTGTTAGTGATGTATAGACCCTTTACAGTATATTACCAGTGTATGAGGGGCTTCCCTTCGTATTGTATCACATGTACATGTACTGGCATTTGGCCCACTGTGAATACTAGTTGCTCATTCACAACACTCCTCTCGTCCTGCGAATATGTCAGAACTTTGTCTAAATTCAAACCTATCTAGACACTATTTAGCGGTACATTTAAATTTAGATAAACTTCCAACATGCTTCATGGGATGGAGAGAGTATATTCAGATGGTTGAAGACCTGGAGTTGGACCGTAGAACCTTAGTGTGCATGGGGCAGACACGACTAGCTCGAGGGCCGGCTCTGGACAATGGTGAGGAATGTGGTGATTCTTACGAAACTCCAATGGAAGCCGCCAGAATGCTCCCATATGCCCGTTTGTGTGTGTGTGTGTGTGTGTGTGTGTGGTGGTGGGGGGGGGGTCTGGGATTATACAGAGTACCCCCAATTATGTCACTCTAGCCGTGAAGTGTCAAACTGCCTCCATATCTCCCCCATATCGGAGGCAGTTTGGGAGCTTTCCGACTGTGGGTATAAGTCGCAACATCAGTTATGGCCCCACCAGAACCACATGTTAGTGACTAGGGCACTCCCACCTCATCCTCTACCTCCCCACACCTCACCTTATCCACTTGGCCACATCCACTCTCATCCCTGAACCGTACCCAGCCATCATGCTGGGTAAATTACATATACGTATCACTTTTGGGGCAACAGTTTCGAGTTGGTATCTTCTTTGGTAATTTTAACAAGTAACTACCACTTCTGGGGCAGCAAGTAACAAATGGCACAACTCTTGCGTTGATACCGATTTAACTGTGCGGGCCCACATGTCAGAGCAAACTGAGCCTAACAGTCGTCATTTTTCAACCAGCCAACTCCCCTAGCTGGTCCCACTCCCCTATTTTCTTTTCTTTCTTTCCTCCACCCGGCCCGTGCCTTCTCTTTTTTGCCGGTAGGAGAGCTGGCGGCGAGACTTTTTGGGTGGCCAGCGCGTGCACCAGCCGGCGGAAAGGCGCGGGGCCAGCGGGCAGCCGGACGCTGGGTGCAGCGGGCGGAGTAGCGCCGGAGGTGGCGGGCCAAGCGGGACGCGGGCACGACCAGCGACGCGGGAGTCAGCCAGATGCAGTGACGGGACACAGTCGGCGGCCGGAGTAGCTAGGCGCAACGGAGGAGGCCGGTCGGAGAGCGGTGAGGCCGCGCGGGCACCAGCAGGATGAAGTTGTATAAGTCCAGCCGAATGGGGCGTGGGAGTGGCGCCGTTGAGCCGGACGAGCTCGGACGGCCGGAATACGGGGATGCGGGTGAGGTTGAGGAAGATGGCAGCGCGCATGAGCAAGAAAACACCAGCGGAAACGCCGGCGGGAGGAGGTACGGGTACACGAGGCTAGCGGAGACCGTGGCGGGCACCGGACAAAGCCGGAGTTGGACGGCGAGCTGGCCAGGAGCACGGGTCGGCCAGCGGGAGTCGGTCATGGAGTCGAGCGGGACGCGGTCGACACCTAGGATGGAGGGCGATTGGATAAGCAGTAGCCGATGGGAGGCGCAGGGGTGGCGTGCGCGGAGGATGGCGCCGACAAGACACGCGAACGTTGTGGAGATGTGGGGTCGACGGAGGAGGAACATGCCTGAGCGGCGCGGCCGACGCGCGGGTGTAGAGGGAAGCAGGAGGTCGCACTGGCGCAGATGGAGGCAACGGGGCTCAGGCCAATGCGTAGCAGGGCACATGTGCGAGATGAGGCCAGAGCTGATGTTGTTGGTGGATCGGGAGGTGTTGAGCAAGGCGCAGAGGCAATTGTGTTGGATTTCACTCGTAACGGCTGGTTGACGGCCGTTTGCTCTGACATGTGGCCCCGTGTGGTTAAATCTGTATCAACGCAAGAATTGTGCTATTTGTTATTTGTTGCTCTAAAAATGGTAGTTACTTGTTAAAATTACCAAATATGGTACCAACTCGAAATCGTTGCCCCAAAAGTGGTACGTATATGTATGCCCCGCCTCTCCTCCCCTCACGGACATTCCTGGGATGGTGCTGGCCGCTCCATCTCTCAGACCTGCCGCCGCCTAGCTCACCATGTTGTTGACCACAATAGCTCTAACAGCCACCTAGTCATGCCTCTCGCGCTTTGACCTGGCACACCATCCATGCGCCGCGGTGCGTTCACATGGTTGTTCTACACCGCGAACTACGCCAAGGCTAGGAGCTCGCGACATGCCCTTCCACGTGCATCACCACCGTTGCTCTTGGGTGCCTAGGCGTATTCTCAGGACCGTTCACCATGAACGAAGCTAGGGCCGGGAGCTCTTAACATGCCCGTCCATCGCGTGGTGTAATCATCATCTCCTAAAGAGTTGCCCTTCGGGCTGGAACCCTCTCCCACCCGTGGTTGAACCATGGTATCCGCTGGGCGAGGACTTTGCCACCCCCTCGGATAGCGATAATTTTTCCGCTACCTCGGACAACAAGACTCACTCTCCCAATTGTAAATGGGGGGAGTGAGACGAGCACATGTTGGAGAAGAAGGAAAGGTTGTGCGAGGAATCACGCTGACTCCATGACATGGAGAACGAATACCAGATGGAAGGGAGGCAAAAGATAGATGATGAAACGAGGAGAGAGGCCGATGAGGGAGGCAACGGGGATTTAATGCAAGATGATTGATGCCGATAGGTAATACGATGTAACATCCCAAATTTCAATAAAAGGAAGAAGAAGAATTCCAGAGATCCAAAATTTAGAACCAACAAAAACTTTCATTTGCATATAGAGCTATGCATAGGACTTGTGCATTTTGAGTGATATGTCATGATGATTGCTATAGTGCTTTTGTGATAAACCCTAAAACCCTAAAGTGATCAAGTGATGATCACAAATCAAATCAACTCAAACCAAAAAGAGAAAAAAATCAAATAGCAAAAACCCTAAAAACCCTCACATATGGCTTATGCCATTTTTGCAAATCTTTACCCTAGACCATTTTGACCTTCACCATTAGTTGTAATATGTTACTAAACACTTATTAAAACTTTTGGAATCAAATAAACACAAATCAAATCAAATCCAAATTCAAATTGTGATCACATAGAATAATGGTCAAATCTGCCATTTATATTCTGGTCACCACTTTGAGCCCCTGGTTTTCAAGTTTTTCAAACTAAACTTTCCCAATTCTTTGCACCTAATCCAAGAGCACATCAAGGTGAACAACTTTTGTAAAGACCACCATACCAAAATCATCTTGGATCAAAAACTATGCTCATGCAAAGTTGAGACTTTTTAACAAGTGCAACAATCTCACACTTTGCATTTTGGCATTTCTTTTATTTTTAAATTTCCACCACCACTTGTGAATGTCTCTGGTCATTTGTAACTTATCCAAATGAACCATTTTCAAATTTTGGAACCACATGAGCTCAACCAAATTTGGCAAATTTTGGCAAAATTCAAATAGGATCAAATCTTCAACACTATTTCAAATAGTGTTTTGGCCAACCCTACTGCCCCACTCGACCCTACCCTGTTCCCTTGTCCCCTCTCTCTCTCTTAACCAGCATAGAAACCCTAGGGAGAGGAGCTAGCAAGCATGGACATGGCCATGCCGGCCATGTGCCACATGTCGAGCTCCCCCTCTCTCCCTTCTTCCCCAACCACGGCCACCGCGCCACAGAGCACCACCTCGCCTCCCTACACCAGCCTAAGCAAGCCACGGTCGAGGAGGACAGCGACCATTGCCAGAATGCACGCGTCCAGAACGGCGACGCCATGCCGATGACGTCGCACACGTGCACGCCGCGGACGTCGCTGGACATGCGCCGCCTCGCCACCCTGCGCCTCGCCTGGACCACTTCGCTACGGGTTGAGCATCGCCTAGCGACCACGAACCCGCCAGGCATGGCCACGACAGCGACCCGTGACCGCCGCCACCGGAGACGAAGGAGAAACTCCACGGCGGACACCGCCAGACACGGAAGCTTTCCGACAAGGTTGGGCACCGCCTGGGCTAGCTAGCACCACCTATCGAACCACCATGACGTCGTGAACATTGCCGCACCCTCGCCTAGCCCAGTAGCTTGCCGGAGAAGCCGCGCCATGATCGACTTCGCCGCAGCGCCACGGTCACTCACGCGCCTACAAAAGGAGAGCCCCATTCGCTGAGCTGAGCACACCAGCACCTTCCTCTCTTCTCCCTCGACCGCCTGAGCCACTCCACCGTCGACATTAGCCACTGCCGCCGCCCAATTGATGCATCACTGCCGCATGCCGCCGCGGAAGCTCGTCGCCGATTGACGCCGCCTCAGGACGTGCCGCTGCTACCAGGAGGATCGCCGTCGTCTACACCTTCACCGAGCACACTACCCACCGTCGCTGGAGCCCCAGTGAGCCCTCCGACCCCCTAGCGCTGCCGCGCCAGTGAGGTTATCTCGCCGGCGACGACGATGACCCTCGGCCGTTGGATCGTCGTCTAATCCTACGCCTCTAAACAAACCGTACCGTTTCGGGTTGGCTGAGCCACTGACTGGTGGAGCCCACTGTCAGGCAGCCCACGCGTCTGTGGACCGTGGTGGGCTGGGCAGGCCGTTAGATTTTAAATTTGGCCCGTTAGCTTTTCCCGCTCAGCCCATTTATTCAAATTCGAAATTCCAGATTCTATTTAAATTCAATACTGGCCCTGTGTTTGAAATTGAATAGTTTCAAATTGGCTTGGCCAAATTTAGCAAACTTTATATTGTTGGAAAGCTACTGAAAAGTTATACAAAACCCCACTGGTCTCATTGTGAGATCTTTTATAGAAATAATGTGACAAAAAGAACAAGTCAGGGACTTTTGCACGTTCAAATAAATCTTAAAAATCAACCAAAAGTGCTATTAAGTTGATTTCAACTCTCATAGCTCACATTTCACTTACACTAATTGTTTCTGCAAAAATATGGTGTGGTCACTTTGAGTGATCATGGCCTAGTTTGAATAAAGGACTATATGGCTAGTTTAGTTAAGTGATATTGTCCAAAACTATTATGCAAATCATATGAAGTGTTTTACTTCATTTAAACCTTGTCCCAAGTACTTTCATATGAGGTTTAGACCCTGGTAAAATTGCTCTCACATGAAATAATTGGTGATATTAAATCATAATTAGCATTGTTAAATAGTATGAGGTATTCTACCTCATTTAAATCATTTTCCCAAATGATGATGATGAATGGTTGACTTAGGTCAACATGATTTCATGCATGATTGTTTGAGGAAATTAAATCTTAAGAAGATTCAATGAGAGGAAATTATTCCTCAAGAACTAAATGGAAACTATCATTTACATATGTAATGAGAGGAAATTATTTTTCCTCAAGAAAGAGAACCAATGCCCCTAATCGTGTTATGTGTGTTGATAGAATAGTTTGTCTGAAGTAATGTGGTGCTTAGTATAGTGCTTGAATTTGTTGAGTGATTATACCTCGTATTCGAATTTAAACGCTAGCACCGGAGAATACCAGGAAGAGGAAGGGTTCTACCAAGAGGAGGAAAAGGAGAACTTCGACCACTACCAAGGCAAGCCAATATTCTTGCAAAGTGCAAAGCCCTTTGGGGCAAGGCACCATTAGTTTTACCTTACTTACAACAAGCCTATCCCAAGTTTTTACCGTACAAGTTTTTACTGGATTTGTTAAAGAGTTACTTTTATAGTTAACTTTGGCCTAAGTTAAGAGTAGTACTAGAGTAGCAAAGTTAGTCTCAAAGCTAGCCAGGCAAGATAGCACCCCTCATGATTAGTGCTAGTGCTAATACTAAAATTTTGACTACTCTAAATGGGAACATGTGACTTGAATTGAATTTGAAACCTTGGAATGATGAGTCATTCCATTGAATGATTTTTTCAAGGTGAATATGACTTGGAGAAGATGGTGATTTTTGATTAAAAATGATTTTGGTTTGGATGCGATACCTTTCCAATTTTTGAGTACCCCCACAATACCTGATTATGGGTAGGGCTTAACTGGAAATTTATACATCTTAGTATGGGTTCCCTCTGAACAAGCATCATAGGGGTTATGCCGAGGCTGCCTCCGTTGTATGAGAAATGATGTGAATTGAGGTGAATTGTACGGCCAAGCCCTCTGCAGTTCCCAGGTTGACAGTTGGTCTTCACTGGGAGGCCAAGCTCATGGGGAGAGGTGCCTATACTAGGGTTTGTACGTGAAAGGTTATGGTTGATGATCCGCGTACTGTGTTACGATGATTCGGGGTTATCCCGACGGATGTAATCAAATGTTGTGGCACAAGTGTGCAACCTCTGCAGAGTGTAAACCTATTCGAATAGCTGTGTCCACGGTTACGGACGGTTGGAAAGGCCATACAGTTTCCGGTGTCAGATTCTTAAAAATGTTGGTGAAGTGAATGGTGAATGGTGACTTGTTTTTGAATCACAACTGAGTTGTGGGAATGCACTAATGTTCCCACTTGATTTAGTTAGCACATGAATAAGGCTTTTTCTCAAATACTTGTGAACTAAAATTGGCTTTATGCAAATGAAACTAGAGCTTAGCACCCTCTTACTAGAATTGTTAGCACTTACACTAGTATTAGTTTGCGAGTACTTAAAGTACTCACGGCTGTGTCCCTGGCTATTCAAATGACCAGAGTATGAAGATGAACAGAACTACCAAGGAGATGACCAACAGGACGCCTACGACAACTAGGAGTCTTCCGACGTCAAGCGTTGGCCTGTGGACTAGAGAGTCCATTTCTATTTACGCTTCCGCTATTAACTTGTGTTTGTTCGTTGATCAATAGATCAACTATTTGTGTAATATGGATCATGTGATCTGAATTTGTAAGACAATATGGTTTGTAATGAATGATGACTATGATATTCGACTATTATGCCTCGCAACAAAAATATTCCTGGGATTGCGATGAATGACATATTAGGCATCTGGACTTAAAAATCCGGGTGTTGACAAGTTGGTATCAGAGCCATTTTTTACCTTAGAAGACCCTAGTTAGAATGGACGTTCAGAAAAATTTAACTTTGAAATCAAATGAAGAGAATATTTATGAAAATTTATTCACACTCTTGTCTTTGAGATCTTTTCAAAAATTGATGAATCATGCTTTTTCTTATTTGAATCTACTTAAAATTTTGCCACGCTTGTTCACCCTCTAACTTACGTATCCATTTCTGTGGTGACCCTGCATACCACTGCATGTTGTAGTATGCCAGTCGTTGATATAACATTCACGAAGTACCATTCCGCAAATATTACATCCCTCAGAGTAGTACAACAGAACATAGCAGGTCCATAACTCATTCCATTAATATTACAAACATGATACACATATTGTCTCGGAGCTCCTCTTGGGTCCGAAGAGGGATACTCCTGGGTTCGGGGCGAACCCAACTTAGCTTACAATATAAAAGTCTCACTAAGTTATACATTTATTCTTCCGAGCAGCTAAATACTAAGAGTTCGGACTGCTCGGCTACTACTACTACTCGAGATGTTTAGGCTTGATCTCCTCCGGAAGCCTCCCGGATCCGTAGACGATGAGGTAGTCTACGCCTTCGATACCTCCCGAGAGGTCTGGTTCTTCATAGCCGATGATCTCGGCTCCTTCATTGTTGTTGTAGTCCTCCTCCAGACGATTCAGACAATCTAAGCAAGGGATTTAAGAGTGGTATGA
Source organism: Lolium rigidum (assembly GCF_022539505.1). Taxonomy (NCBI): domain Eukaryota; kingdom Viridiplantae; phylum Streptophyta; class Magnoliopsida; order Poales; family Poaceae; genus Lolium; species Lolium rigidum. The sequence continues at coordinate 128,565,337 of NC_061510.1, forward strand.
GTACGAGCGTACTCAACAAGTTCATTATAGATAAGAGGTGTTTAATGCTCTAGCTACGATATTAGACCAAAAAGTCTAATACCAATGCAAGTTTTGATAAACATTTCTTCAAGAGATTGCTTTTATTCCAAAGAGCTATGTCCGTCAGCCTTCACCGGTTTACTAGAACTTCATGGAGCTCCTTTCCGGCCGCGTTCGCAGTTCCATATCCCGGAACAGGGAGTGACAGGTCACAGTTCTTTACACTATGCAGAGGTGTGTTGCTTTACCCATAAGACATCTTAACCTTGGTACCAACCGGGCAGCTTTCCCGTCCACACTTCCTTCGGTGTGAGGCCCGGTATAAGGTCTAGCCAATCATGTTCCTCCGCTACCTCGAACACCCACCCTTTGTTGCATGCCCCGACCACCGGGTCCTCGCCGGTCCCATTATTCCCACTCACGGGTGGACCCCGACCATGACAACAGTTTGGGACTCGTTAACCAAACTCCTTCGCCGGTAGCTGCAACCCATCATAGACCGCAATACCGTGGGGACTTAAGGCTTCCCCGACCAACCGCTTGTTCTTCGAGCGACAAGTGTCTACGGACTATGCCGTGGGGACTTAAGGCTTCCCCAGCCAACCGCTTGCCCTGACAGATACAAGTGTCTACGGTAAAGCGCATCCGTTGATGAACGAGAGGTGGAAAAACTTTTGACTACTCCGTCCCACTCCGGATCTTATGGTTAACACGGGTATTACGGCACAAGAATCACTGGCGACATTTGTTGTTTAATCCTAGATGGATATAACCCTTGCAATGGAACCTCCACCATATCAACACAATCCATGGTTCCATTGCCCACCACATAGTCATATTCATAGTTATGAAAGTAGTGGTTTTGATTTTTATGCAATAGTGATAACCATAATACTTTGCAAGTAATTTGATAGAAATACACTCAAATGACATGAGCAAGTGATGAACTTGCCTGAACACTTCAAAGTTTTGCAGTTAGAAGGTGTGGACTGACCCTTGTCCTCTATCTCTGAAAATAGCATCATTGTCTGATAAGGGCAATGGTTAAAGAAGCAATTATGCATGATTCCAGTTTTAGGGTTTGTTCCCCCCTTCCGATGTCGTTATTATTTTATGTAAGAGGTTAATACTAAGAACAACTTGGAGATACTTGATTTAGGGTATATACAACCTTGAAATATTGTCAAGGTGTTTTTAAAGTCCAATTGCATTAATGGACTTATTTTCATTATTGAAAATAATATGTGTGATTTAAATTATTATTTAAATCATCAAAATAAGATTTATTCTTAATTGTCTTCAAAAATTCTGTTTGGTATTTTATTTAAATAGAGAATTTTATACTGATCTATTTTCATATTTTTAATTATTTTTTTAGAGCTTATAAGCATTTCTTATTTAATTTCAAAGTTTCTGCATTTTTATGAATTGTGAAATGCCTAAAATACCCTTGGGGCCCCACCTGTCAGGTGGACCAACGGGTTGAGTCAAACCCGAGCCGCCCCAACCGGCTCGGTCGGACTCAGACGCGCTCCTCCTCTCCCCTCTCGCGAAACCCTAACCTCTCCCGCGATGCGGTGGTCGCCTGCGCCGTCGCCGCTTTGTTCCGGCCACCTCCGGCCATCTCCGGCGGTGAGATGTGGCGCATCTGCACCGCCCCGTGACGGCGCACCAGATCATCGGCGTCGATCTGGTCCTTGCCGCCCCCTTCGCCGATCCCCATCGTGTTCGTCCGCTCGATGGTGCGGTGCTCATCGGCGCCTCTGGTGTGATGGCGCCGCCGTGGCCTTCGCCGCCGTGGTGCGGGGTGCTGCGGCGCTAGACGGAGCCTGGCCTGGCCTAGCCAGGTGCCGCCGTGCTCTCGGCGCGCGCCGCCGTGGCCGCCATGGCTGCGCCAGTCGTCTGCTCGCCCCAGGTACGCGCGCCACCTCTCTCTTACCCCCTGTGCTTATTCTTCTTCCTCTTCTACGAGCTCTGGCCATGGCTTCCCTCCTCGTGGAGGGGCTTGCCCTGCTCCTCCCTGTGGCTTGATGCTTCCTGGTTATTTGCTGTGGTGGTGAAGATGTGTTGAACAGCAGTAGTTGTTCAAGCTGTTCTTGTGTTCTTGGTTGTTCTTGGTGGCTTACTCTGTGAGGCTGCTGTCGATGGAATGAGCTAGGGTTTGTTTCAGGAAACCCTTTATACTTGCCCTCTCCATTTCCTTCATGGTCGACGCACCTTCGCTGTACTCCTCCCCTGGTCACTGAGTGTGTGTAAAGCATGCAACAACCCTGGTGTGCTGTTGAGCATGCACACCAGCCTTGTGTGCTGCCTGGTTGTGTGTGTGTGCAAGTCCAGCTTGGGACTTGTGCTGTGGAGAGATCAGCTTTGGCAGTGTTGAGCATATCTGCTCAATTTCCTTTCTTTCTAACCTGCCAAGTGGCTATGCCACTTGGCATAACACTTGTTTTATTTTCTTTGTGTTTGTGTGCAGGGATCAAGTTGATGCTCAAGATAAACTCAAGATCATCTTGATCAAAGAATTCATGAAGTTCACAATGTAGTTTAGGTCATTTAAATAACTTGTAATTTTCCTTTTTCTTTTTCTATTTATTCAATTCTTGTAATGTGTTGTAATTCCATAATTCAATTCTGAATATTGTAAAGACAATGTATTATGTGTGTGATTATCAATAAAGCTCAAGTTTTCCTTATTGAGCTTAATGTAATTGTTGTATTACTTATATTCTTGCTTAATGATAATTGTTTGTTAAATTATCTCAAATTTGAATTATGTGATGATCATTTGATGTTTGAATTTGAAATTCAAATTCAAATTTGGTTTGAATTCAATCATACAACTTAACTTGTACTTCAATCATGCAACTTAAGATTTTAATGCAATATCACTTCTCTCTTCTCAAAACCCTAACTTAGATAAGTAGGAACAAATTCATCGCACTCTCGAAACCCTAACCCTGTAAGGTGTCGAGAGAGAAACCTGTCCCCCTTCGATGCAGTTTTGTTTTAAAAGCGCGAAATTTCCCCGTAATTTACAATGCAATGCACATCCCTTTCTAAAATCTACCCCTCGATCGTCTCTAAACCTGGGACATTACAACCTTTCCCCCTTAAAGAAAACTTCGTCCCGAAGTTGTGGTTGTAATACTTGAAGAGTTCGGGGTATGTTTTCCTCAGGTCTTCCTCCTTTTCTCAGGTGGCTTCCCTCTCGGGATGATGCTTCGATTGTATCTTGCAATACTTTATAGCTCGATTCCTGAGTTGTTTCCAGTTTTCCTCGAGAATCTTCGCTGGCTTCTCGATGTATGTCAAATCTGGTTGTAACTCAAGCTCTTCATGTGATACTGGCTCATCTGGGGTCTTCAAGCATTTTCGGAGTTGCGACACATGGAATACGTTGTGAACCTGAGATAACCTTCCCGGTAGTTCCAATTCAAAGGCTAACCCTCGGTTTTGACTCAGAATCTTAAAGGGTCCAATGTACCTAGGGCTTAGCTTTCCTTTTACTCCAAACCTCTGAAGTCCTTTCATCGGGCTCACCTTAAGATATACCATGTCTCCAACTCGTGGCTCCCATGTTCTCCTTTTTTGATCAGCATAGCTCTTCTGTCGGCTCTGGGCTATCTTGAGCCTATCCCTGATAATGTCAATGATTTGTTGCTTTTCCTTGACATAATCAGGGTTGAACTCTTTGCTTGCTCCGGCTTCATACCAACATATCGGTGATCTACACTTTCTTCCATACGAGCTTCAAACGGTGCCATCTTGATGCTGCTTTGATAGCTATTATTGTATGAAAACTCTGCTAGTGGTAAGTGCTCCTCCCATGATCCTCCGAAGTCTAGGGCACAAGCCCTAAGCATATCCTCTAGGATCTGGTTAGTTCTTTCTGTTTGTCCACCTGTCTGGGGATGATAGGCGGTACTATAATCCAACTTGGATCCTAAAGCTTCGTGTAGTTGCTTCCAAAATGCTGACGTGAACACGGATCCTCGATCCGACACGATCTTCTTGGGCACTCCATGTTTACTCACGATCTCCTTGATGTAAAGATCGATGAGTTTCTCTCCTTTGTCCTGCTGATTTACCGCTAAGAAGTGTGCACTCTTCGTCAACCGGTCCACGATTACCCATATCATGTCCTTCTTTTTTTTAGTCATGGGTAGTCCGGTGATGAAATTCATTCCTATCTCCTCCCATTTCCATTCTGGAATGGGTAAAGGTTGTAACTTCCCTGCCGGACTCTGATGTTCAGCCTTCACTCTTTGGCAGGTATGGCATTCCGCCACATATTGTGCTATCTCTCTCTTCATGTTGTTCCACCAAAATAGCTCCTTTAGATCCATGTACATCTTTGTACTTCCCGGATGTATGGAGTATGGTGTTTGATGGGCTTCCCGGAGTATTACTTCCTTGATTTCAGCAATATCCGGAACACAAATTCTCTTCTGGAACCATAATGATCCCGATTCTCCGCGGTGAAATTCTGATGGTCTTCCCTCATCTATTCTTCTCATCTCCTCCATGATGAATGGATCGTCCAGCTGACCCATCATTATCTCATTCTTTAGGTTAACATTTAGCTCATCGGCTACTTGCAAAGCCGATAGTCCTTCATGAGCTTCCTTCTCCCAAAGTTGTATTTGGGCTTGACTTATTTCCTTCCTCAACTCTGGTGATATTTCTTGTTCCACTCCTCCGGTGCTCTTCCTACTCAAGGCATCTGCTACAATATTGGCCTTTCCTGGAGTGTAATTGATGGTCAAATCATAATTCTTGATTAATTCTAGCCATCTTTTCTGCCTCATGTTGAGTTCCTTCTGAGTAAAGAAGTATTTGAGACTCTTATGATCTGTATAGAGCTCACACTTAGCTCCATAGAGAAAATGTCTCCACGTTTTGAGTGCAAATACGACTGCTGCTAATTCCAAGTCATGTGTTGGATAGTTTACTTCATGAGGTCTGAGTTGCCTCGATCCATAAGATATCACTTTTCGATCTTGCATGAGTACGCAACCCAATCCATGCTTGGATGCGTCACAGTACACGGTGTGATCCTTGCCAACTTCAGGAACTGCTAACACCGGTGCCGTGGTGAGTTTCTCTTTCAGAGTTTGAAAACTCTTCTCACACTCCTCTGACCACACGAATGGTGTGTTCTTTCTTAACAGCTTCGTCATGGGTCCTGCTATCTTGGAGAATCCTTCAATAAATCTCCGATAATATCCTGCCATTCCTAGGAATCCTCGGATTTCCTTGACAGTCTTGGGTGCTTCCCATTCTAGAACTGCTGCTACCTTGCTCGGGTTAACAGCTATTCCATCTTTACTAATGACATGACCAAGAAATTCTACTTGATCTAGCCAAAATTCACATTTGCTAAACTTGGCATAGAGTTGATGTTCCCTTAGTGTTTGCAACACTAACCTCAGATGTTCAGCATGTTCGGCTTTGTCTTTGGAATAGATCAAGATATCATCAATAAATACGATGACAAACTTGTCTAGATATGGCATGAAAATCTTATTCATAAGATTCATGAAAATTGCTGGGGCATTGGTTAATCCAAAAGGCACTACAAGGTATTCATGATGCCCATACCTTGAGACAAAGGCAGTTTTCGGAACGTCTTCCTTCTTGATCTTTATCTGGTGATAACCGGATCTTAGATCAATTTTGGAAAAGACTCCCGCGCCTCTAACTTGATCGAATAGATCTTGTATTCTTGGAAGTGGATACTTGTTCTTGATTGTGACGTTGTTCAAATTCCTGTAGTCTCCGCACATCCTTCTTCCTCCATCTCTTTTATCCACGAAGATCACAGGTGATCCCCATGGTGAAACACTCTCTTGTATGAATCCTTTCTGTTCCAAGTCATCCAATTGCTCCTTAAGTTCTTTCAATTCCTTAGGTCCCATCTTATATGGTGCTTTAGCAATCGGAGCTCATTCCTGGAATTAGGTCGATAGTGAATTCTATCTCCCTATCCGGTGGCATACCCGGTAATTCCGCAGGAAACACATCCTCGGAATTCATTCACTACAGGTATATCCTCTAACTTCACCTCCTTCATGCTGTTCAACTGTAGCTCCACTTCAATCTGTGTATGTTTGTCGCCTTGGTAGATCATTCTACTTCCATCGGGGCTTTTCAAAGATACCGTCTTATTCACACAGTCGATCAATGCTCCATTAGCTTCTAACCAGTTCATACCAAGAATGACATCAATGTCCTTCATCGGTAAAATGAACAGGTCCGCGTCAAACGCGCACTTATTGATCATGATGACTTGTTTTTGTTCGGTATGGGTCACTACTATCGTTCCCCCCGCAGAAAGTATGGTTATGGGTGTATCTAACTTAGTGCAGCTAATCCCATGTTTGATGATGAATTGCTGGGAAATGAATGATGTGGTTGCACCAGTATCAAAAAGTACTTTGCCAGGATGAGTGAGTATCTGGAGCGTACCTATCACAGCCTGATCGGAGTTGACCACCTCCTCCAGACTAGTGCAGGTCAGCTTGCCGAAGGGCTTCTTATTCTTCCAGTTCCCTCTGGTGTTTCCTCCACGGCTTCCTCCTCCTCCTGACTGACCTCCACCATTATTTTTCTTGGGGCAGTCCTTCAGCATGTGCCCCTCCTGACGACATCCAAAGCATATTATCCTTGGCTTTCTACAATCCTTGGCAAAATGCCTTGGAAGTCCACAGCTTCGGCAAACCATTGGATTAGCAGTCTGAAACGCTTGGTTCCTCCTGCTACTGTAGTAGTTGCTGTTGTTGTTGTTGTTGTTGTTGTTGTTGTTGTTGTTGTTGTATCTTGGCTTGAAACTCAAGCTAGTATTGGGCTTGTTACTAACAAACCTCTTAGGCTCAAACTTGGCCTTTTTCCTCTTTTCCTCCTGCAGTTGTTTGAAATCATCTTCCAGAGTGATGGCAGCATCCACCAACTCTTGAAACTCTGTTGCTCTCATCATACGGAGCTGTACTTTGAACTGGGGACTTAACCCCCTCAGAAACCTCTTCTTTTTCTTGTCCTCGGTGTTGACTTCTTCAACAGTATACCGGGACAGCTTTGAAAACTCCCTGACATAAGTCAGGATTGCCTTATCCTTCTGCTCGAGACTTTCAAATTCTCGACGCTTCAGTTCCACAATACTTTCAGGGACATTGGATTCCCTGAACTTCCTTGCAAACTCCTCCCAGGTAAAGACCTTTCCAGCCGGATAAACGGCTACGATGTTGTCCCACCATGATGCGGCGGGTCCACACAATAAGTGTGTAGCATAACGGACCTTCTCCTGGTCATTGCAACCAACCGTGTTGAGCTTTCGCTCAGTATCCATAAGCCAATCTTCCGTGTCCATTGGCTCGGGCGCGTATGCGAAAGATATAGGCTTGGTGTTCTGGAAGTCTGATAAGGTGACTCCCTGATTCTCGGGTCTCTCTACCCTATTCTGTTGTAGCAGCTCCTGAAAGAATTTGTTCTGCTGCTCCAACGTTACACGTTGTCTCTCCTCCACCAATTGCATGTACTGGACGAAATTCTGCTGCGTCATGGGTGGTGGTGGTGGTGGAAACTGATTCCTGGCTGCTTCCTCAGCCTCCTCCTTTTGCTTTGCTTCGCGCTCCATGCGCTGTGCTTCGGTCTCCTCACCTATCGCTCCCGACATAACCCCCTAGTTCTGCAACACAAGATGATACTCATAATTACTCCATGCGCAAGTTTTCTGAGCTCAGCATTGTGCACAGGACTAGTCACGCAATGGAAATCAAGAAGCAAATCCAAATCATACAAAACATATACCATGTATATACATACTTAAGTGGTCTTATTACAATACTCAAGTCGATGTGAGTATGCAAACTCACTTATTAAAGTATATGTACAAATTTCTACAAATATTACATACTATAATACACGTGGTACTTGTGTATTATAGCCTCGCCTCCCTTGGTGGACTCTAGTCGATCTTCACTCCCGGTACATCCCGAGGCTTCCATCCGGTCGAACGTGTCGTCCTCCTGATAGACCCTGGAACATAAGGTCTCCCCGTCGGCTGGTAGTCAGAATCAGATGATGATCCTAGGGAGAAATCAGTGTTCACAAACTGGTCATTAAGTGCATCATAGTCCACCCATCGGGTGTACTCCCCGGTAGCTCCACCATAGGTATTTCCAACATTCGTATCCGACTCAACCTGTGTTGGATACCCTCCATCAACTCCTTCATTACTAGGATAACTCTGGTTCTGGGTTGTGGCGTCCTCATTCATCTCTCCATCATAATACACTGAAGTACTATGAGTTCCCGTATCAGATCCCCAACGCCAACCCGTGGAGTTTTCTATTGGAGTCTCGGAACGCTGCTTGTTTCCGGATTCCTCTCCACCCTCATATCCCCCATAGGAACTCCCAAGATAGTTCCCAGGTGTAACGGGTGTAGTTTCACGCTCAAGAGGATCAATACTAATGTAGTCACCAGCTGAGTAAACTGGTGTATGCACCACATTCTCCATAGGTTCTTTCCCCCTAGTCTCCTCCTTGGGTTCAGTAAATTCCTCTAGCATCGTATCAATTGCTCCCGTCAGATGATGGTTCAACTGAAAGAGCAATGATATTAAGTTGCGGCTATTATCCATGTATTTTGCGTACTGCTATTGGTTTGCGTTTTGCGTATTTGTAGTGGTTAAGCATGGGATCCTCTTCCTCCTGCATATGAGGAATGTGGGTGAATTCGGAACCCATAAGCTCTTTCGTCTTATGCTCCCGAATATCTGTGATGGCGCTCATAATGGCTATATGGTAGGCTGTGTTGATAGTTCTGGCTTCACTCGCTGGCATTACTACGCTCATTCCCAAAGATTCGGGAAGTCGCAGTCCTACCCTACACTTGGCCAATACAGTACCATCATAGTACATGTATTTCTTTACTTGGATCTGGGGATCACACCCAAATTCAAGTAACATGGCTCGTAGAATATCTGCAAGTCCTCCTTCGTATTCACTCAATGTGGAATCCATCACTTTCACATTTCGTCCCGGGCGTGAACTTGCCATGTTGGCTGTAGAAATAGAAAGATTATAAGATTAGTAATAATGCATCATAATAGAGATAATAAAGAATTATCGCACTAAAAGATATGATTGTGGTATTCTCGATTGAATATACACCATATTTTTAGAGAATTCTTTACTAGTCCTATTTGACTCCTAACGTTTGGTCCCATTTACTAGGTTCCAACCTAAGGTCAAAGCTTTTGCTCTGATACCAAGCTGTGGTGACCACACGCATACCACTGCATGTTGCCGATCGTTGATATAACATTCACGAAGTACCATTCCGCAAATATTACATCCCTCGAGTAGTACAACGAGAACATAGCAGGTCCATAACTCATTCCATTAATATTACAAACATGATACACATATTGTCTCGGAGCTCCTCTTGGGTCCGAAGAGGGATACTCCCGGGTTCGGGGCGAACCCAACTTAGCTTACAATATAAAAGTCTCACTAAGTTATACATTTATTCTTCCGAGCGACTAAATACTAAGAGTTCGGACTGCTCGGCTACTACTACTACTCGAGATGTTTAGGCTTGATCTCCTCCGGAAGCCTCCCCGGATCCGTAGACGATGAGGTAGTCTACGCCTTCGATACCTCCCGAGAGGTCTGGTTCTTCATAGCCGATGATCTCGGCTCCTTCATTGTTTTCGTAGTCCTCCTCCAGACGATTCAGTCAATCTAAGCAAGGGATTTAAGAGTGGTATGAGTACGAGCGTACTCAACAAGTTCATTATAGATAAGAGGTGTTTAATGCTCTAGCTACGATATTAGACCAAAAAGTCTAATACCAATGCAAGTTTTGATAAACATTTCTTCAAGAGATTGCTTTTATTCCAAAGAGCTATGTCCGTCAGCCTTCACCGGTTTACTAGAACTTCATGGAGCTCCTTTCCGGCCGTGTTCGCAGTTCCATATCCCGGAACAGGGAGTGACAGGTCACGGTTCTTTACACTCTGCAGAGGTGTGTTGCTTTACCCATAAGAGATCTTAACCTTGGTGCCAACCGGGCAGCTTTCCCGTCCACACTTCCTTCGGTGTGAGGCCCGGTATAAGGTCTAGCCAATCATGTTCCTCCGCTACCTCGAACACCCACCCTTTGTTGCATGCCCCGACCCTGGGTCCTCGCCGGTCCCATTATTCCCACTCACGGGTGGACCCCGACCACGACAACAGTTTGGGACTCGTTAACCAAACTCCTTCGCCGGTAGCTGCAACCCATCATAGACCGCAATACCGTGGGGACTTAAGGCTTCCCCGACCAACCGCTTGTTCTTCGAGCGACAAGTGTCTACGGACTATGCCGTGGGGACTTAAGGCTTCCCCAGCCAACCGCTTGCCACCGACGGATACAAGTGTCTACGGTAAAGCGCATCCGTTGATGAACGAGAGGTGGAAACACTTTTGACTACTCCGTTCCACTCCGGATCTTATGGTTAACACGGGTATTACGGCACAAGAATCATCGGCGACATTTGTTGTTTAATCCTAGATGGATATAACCCTTGCAATGGAACCTCCACCATATCAACACAATCCATGGTTCCATTGCCCACCACATAGTCATATTCATAGTTATGAAAGTAGTGGTTTTGATTTTTATGCAATAGTGATAACCATAATACTTTGCAAGTAATTTGATAGAAATACTCAAATGACATGAGCAAGTGATGAACTTGCACGAACACCGCAAAGTTTTGCAGTTGGAAGGTGTGGACTAACCCTTGTCCTCTGTCTCTGAAAAATAGCATCATTGTCCGATAAGGGCAATGGTTAAAGAAGCAATTATGCATGATTCCAGTTTTAGGGTTTGTTCCCCCCTTTCGATGTCGTTATTATTTTATGTAAGAGGTTAATACTAAGAACAACTTGGAGATACTTGATTTAGGGTATATACAACCTTGAAATATTGTCAAGGTGTTTTTAAAGTCCAATTGCATTAATGGACTTATTTTCATTATTGAAAATAATATGTGTGATTTAAATTATTATTTAAATCATCAAAATAAGATTTATTCTTAATTGTCTTCAAAAATTCTGTTTGGTATTTTATTTAAATAGAGAATTTTATACTGATCTATTTTCATATTTTTAATTATTTTTTAGAGCTTCTAAGCATTTCTTATTTAATTTCAAAGTTTCTGCATTTTTATGAATTGTGAAATGCCTAAAATACCCTTGGGGCCCCACCTGTCAGGTGGCCCAACGGGTTGAGTCAAACCCGAGCCGCCCCAACCGGCTCGGTCGGACTCAGACGCGCTCCTCCTCTCCCCTCTCGCGAAACCCTAACCTCTCCCGCGACGCGGTGGTCGCCTGCGCCGTCGCCGCTTTGTTCCGGCCACCTCCGGCCATCTCCGGCGGTGAGATGGGGCGCATCTGCACCGCCCCGTGACGGCGCACCAGATCATCGGCGTCGATCTGGTCCTTGCCGCCCCCTTCGCCGATCCCCATCGTGTTCGTCCGCTCGATGGTGCGGTGCTCATCGGCGCCTCCGGTGTGATGGCGCCGCCGTGGCCTTCGCCGCCGTGGTGCGGGGTGCTGCGGCGCTAGACGGAGCCTGGCCTGGCCTAGCCAGGTGCCGCCGTGCTCTCGGCGCGCGCCGCCGTGGCCGCCATGGCTGCGCTAGTCGTCTGCTCGCCCCAGGTACGCGCGCCAGCTCTCTCTTACCTCTTGTGCTTGTTCTTCTTCCTCTTCTACGAGCTCTGGCCATGGCTTCCCTCCTCGTGGAGGGGCCTCGTCGTCTGTTGCTGCCGCTTTCGTCGTCTGCTCTCGTCGTGCTTGCTTGCTATGTGCATATTGCTGGCTCTCTGCTCTCTGGCCTTGGCCATGGTCGCCATGGCCATGCCAGAGCTTGCGTTACTGCTGTGTGCAGCTCTTGCTATGCTATCGATTACTTGCTTAATTTCCCCTCTGTAGCTCTGTTCTTGTTACTTAGCTCGCCAGATGCTCAAGTGTGTTCATATCTGCTTGCTCATGAGCATCTAGTAATGCTCATGGCTTGCCAAATTACTACTGGTCATGTTAGAGTTAAATCAATTTGCTTGCTTAGTGGCTCTGGTTGATGTGATGGCTTAATTATATGTGCGTGCCATCCATGTCTAGTTTGATCCAGGGATACATCATGTATTTGATGTGCTTCTGGATACAATTACAATTCATCCATTTGTTTATCTGTGAAGCAATTGTTGGTTATCTGTGGCTATTTAATTATCTGTCCATGCTCTGGTGCTCAGTGATGCCCTAACATACACTGGCATGCTATAGCAAGCTTTGATGCTCATGTGATCATCAATAGCTGGTCATTGGATTGCTTACCTGTTGCTTGTGCCTTGCTGTTACTTATCTCTGTGTACGTGTGTCGCACAGATCAGTGCTGGTGCTTGCTCAAGCATCAGCTGATGCTTGCAGTGATCCTCTGGATCATGTGCATGGTTCTGGTGACTTGGTTACTTGTATAATTCATTTATCTATATTACCTTGCTTTGTTTGATGGATAAATGATGTGAACTATGATACAGTGATGATCATATCAATTGATTGGCTTGGGCTAGAGGGATGCCAACAGTGGTTGGGAACCCTAGCTCCACTTTGAACCCAATCTGGGTGATGATATTTGTGCTTGGCTTGGTGGTTTGGCTGTTTTAGGGGTTGAGGTGACCCTGGCAGTAATCATATGCTGCCCTAGGGTAGCTCCCCTCTTGTTGGCTTGATGTGGCTCACTAAATGCTTTCTGGGTAATCCATTTATTGGATTGCCAGTAGCCCTTGATGTTGAAATCAAATAGACAAGGATTTGTCTATGTCTGATGGCCTGACTAGCTGTAGGTGCTAAGTGTGTAGCTAGGCTAGCTTGTGCTTTCATCTCTTGCTGGATTTCTTCAGTTATGCATTGTTTTTCATAGTTGTTGTTCCCATTAGATGATTTACTAGTGGCCTTACTACTCTTGCTTGCACCATATGGCTTAGTAGCCAGATGATGACACAATTTGGGTATCACACCCTTTTGCTTGTGTATGGTTGGTGCATATGCTTATATATGAACAAAACCATCTGGTTTGTTCATGATGATTTGTATACCTCACTCCAACTCCTAGAATTTGATGTTGGTGTAGAGGTTTTGCTTCTGGTGGTTTGTTTGGCTTGCCCTGCTCCTCCCTGTGGCTTGATGCTTCCTGGTTATTTGCTGTGGTGGTGAAGATGTGTTGAACAGCAGTAGCTGTTCAAGCTGTTCTTGTGTTCTTGGCTGTTCTTGGTGGCTTACTCTGTGAGGCTGCTGTCGATGGAATGAGCTAGGGTTTGTTTCAGGAAACCCTTTATACTTGCCCTCTCCATTTCCTTCATGGTCGACAGCCTTGCTGTACTCCTCCCCTGGTCACTGAGTGTGTGTAAAGCATGCAGCAACCCTGGTGTGCTGTTGAGCATGCACACCAGCCTTGTGTGCTGCCTGGTTGTGTGTGTGTGCAAGTCCAGCTTGGGACTTGTGCTGTGGAGAGATCAGCTTCGGCAGTGTTGAGCATATCTGCTCAATTTCCTTTCTTTCTAACATGCCAAGTGGCTATGCCACTTGGCATAACACTTGTTTTATTTTCTTTGTGTTTGTGTGCAGGGATCAAGTTGATGCTCAAGATAAACTCAAGATCATCTTGATCAAAGAATTCATGAAGTTCACAATGTAGTTTAGGTCATTTAAATAACTTGTAATTTTCCTTTTTCTTTTTCTATTTATTCAATTCTTGTAATGTGTTGTAATTCCATAATTCAATTCTGAATATTGTAAAGACAATGTATTATGTGTGTGATTATCAATAAAGCTCAAGTTTTCCTTATTGAGCTTAATGTAATTGTTGTATTACTTATATTCTTGCTTAATGATAATTGTTTGTTAAATTATCTCAAATTTGAATTATGTGATGATCATTTGATGTTTGAATTTGAAATTCAAATTCAAATTTGGTTTGAATTCAATCATACAACTTAACTTGTACTTCAATCATGCAACTTAAGATTTTAATGCAATATCACTTCTCTCTTCTCAAAACCCTAACTTAGATAAGTAGGAACAAATTCATCGCACTCTCGAAACCCTAACCCTGTAAGGTGTCGAGAGAGAAACCTGTCCCCCTTCGATGCAGTTTTGTTTTAAAAGCGCGAAATTTCCCCGTAATTTACAATGCAATGCACATCCCTTTCTAAAATCTACCCCTCGATCGTCTCTAAACCTGGGACATTACAACCTTTCCCCTTAAAGAAAACTTCGTCCCGAAGTTGTGGTTGTAATACCCGAAGAGTTCGGGGTATGTTTTCCTCGGGTCTTCCTCCTTTTCCCAGGTGGCTTCCCTCTCGGGATGATGCTTCCATTGTATCTTGCAATACTTTATAGCTCGATTCCCGAGTTGTTTCCAGTTTTCCTCGAGAATCTTCGCTGGCTTCTCGATGTATGTCAAATCTGGTTGTAACTCAAGCTCTTCATGTGATACTGGCTCATCTGGGGTCTTCAAGCATTTTCGGAGTTGCGACACATGGAATACGTTGTGAACCTGAGATAACCTTCCTGGTAGTTCCAATTCAAAGGCTAACCCTCGATTTTGACTCAGAATCTTAAAGGGTCCAATGTACCTAGGGCTTAGCTTTCCTTTTACTCCAAACCTCTGAAGTCCTTTCATCGGGCTCACCTTAAGATATACCATGTCTCCAACTCGTGGCTCCCATGTTCTCCTCTTTTGATCGGCATAACTCTTCCTGTCGGCTCCGGGCTATCTTGAGCCTATCCCCGATAATGTCAATGATTTGTTGCTTTTCCTTGACATAATCGGGGTTGAACTCTTTGCTTGCTCCGGCTTCATACCAACATATCGGTGATCTACACTTTCTTCCATACGAGCTTCAAACGGTGCCATCTTGATGCTGCTTTGATAGCTATTATTGTATGAAAACTCGCTAGTGGTAAGTGCTCCTCCCATGATCCTCCGAAGTCTAGGGCACAAGCCCTAAGCATATCCTCTAGGATCTGGTTAGTTCTTTCTGTTTGTCCACCTGTCTGGGGATGATAGGCGGTACTATAATCCAACTTGGATCCTAAAGCTTCGTGTAGTTGCTTCCAAAATGCTGACGTGAACACGGATCCTCGATCCGACACGATCTTCTTGGGCACTCCATGTTTACTCACGATCTCCTTGATGTAAAGATCGATGAGTTTCTCTCCTTTGTCCTGCTGATTTACCGCTAAGAAGTGTGCACTCTTCGTCAACCGGTCCACGATTACCCATATCATGTCCTTCTTTTTATTAGTCATGGGTAGTCCGGTGATGAAATTCATTCCTATCTCCGCCAGCAGCATGCCAAGAAGGATGCTACTATTGTGCGCCTTCGCGCAAAGATAGCATCTTTGGAGGCCACTGTCAAGGCCCAGGAGGACCAGCTGAGAGACATGGAGGAGGATGATGGAGGTATAGACCTTCAGGGAGGAGGAGCCTTCCCGAGCGACGAAGATGACTTTGAGGAGGACGAGTTCACCGAGGAGGAGGACTACGAGTTCCTGGAGGTAGGACCCGACGACTTCGTCTCGATCGATGTTGATGATGAGGAGTAGTTGCACTTGAGCACTTATGTAGGTGTGAGTTGTATCCCGCCCGTTGTATCGTAGCATGAGAGAAAGGTTCTTAAAACCATGGGAAGTGTTAGTTTGTAAGTTGTAATGTGTGATGTTGAATGAATGAATGAATGTTGTGTTTGTCATCAAAAGATTTCAAGTTTTAAATTTATGAACTTACTCAAAATAAACCATAGAAATTTCCCTCTTATCTCATGATCTTCTCTATGTTCAGATGGCCCCTCCCAATCGCAACAACAACGATGCCATGATGCAACTGCTGCAGACCTTGATGGACGACAGGGGGACTGACAGAGCTGAACGCCAAACCAACATCGCAGCACTGCAAAACCTTGCCAACCAAGGCCATGGAAATCATGACCACCCCGGTTCAAAGCTCAAGAACTTCCAGAATACCAACCCTCCGGTGTTTAGCAAGACCGAAGAACCCCTCGACGCCGACGACTGGCTCCAGACCATGGAGAATAACTTAGAAGTAGCGGTTGGTGTTCATGAACCTCATGAATAAGATCTTCATGAACTTTTTGGACAAGTTTGTCGTTGTGTTCATCGACGACATCCTTATCTACTCCAAGTCCGAAGAAGAACATGAACAACATTTGGAAACTGTCCTCGAAACCCTTAGACACCACCAGTTGTATGCCAAGTTCAGCAAATGCGAGGTTTGGTTGAAGGAAGTAGGATTCCTGGGACATGTCTTGTCTGTAGGAGGAATTGCCGTAGATCCCGCTGATACGTCTCCAACGTATCTATAATTTCTGATGTTCCATGCTTGTTTTATGACATTACCTACATGTTTTGTTCACACTTTATGTCATATTTATGCGTTTTCTGGAACTAACCTATTGACGAGATGCCGAAGTGCCAGTTCCTCTTTCTGTTGTTTTTGGTTTCAGAAATCCTAGTAAGAAAATATTCTCGGAATTGGACGAAATCAACGCCCAAGATCTTAAAATCCCACGAAGCTTCCAGAACACCCGAGAGCCGCCAGAGGGGAGCCCTGGGGGGCCCACACACCAGGCTGGCGCGGCCAGGGGGTGGGCCGCGCCCCCCTACTGTGTCACCGCCTCGTCGACCTTCCGACTCCGCCTCTTCGCCTATATAAAGGTCCCTGACCTAAAACATCGATACGGAAAAGCCACGGTACGAGAAACCTTCCAGAGCCGCCGCCATCGCGAAGCCAAGATCCGGGGGACAGGAGTCTCGTTCCGGCACGCCGCCGGGATGGGGAAGTGCCCCGGAAGGCTTCTCCATAGACACCACCGCCATCTTCATCACCGCTGTTGTCTCCCATGAGGAGGGAGTAGTTCTCCATCAAGGCTAAGGGCTGTACCGGTAGCTATGTGGTTAATCTCTCTCCTATGTACTTCAATACAATGATCTCATGAGCTGCCTTACATGATTGTGATTCATATGAGTTTTGTATCACTATTCATCTATGTTACTCTAGTGATGTTATTAAAGTACTCTATTCCTCCTGCACGGTGTAATGGTGACAGTGTGTGCATCGTGTAGTACTTGGCGTAGGTTATGATTGTAATCTCTTGTAGATTATGAAGTTAATTATTGCTGTGATAGTATTGATGTGATCTATTCCTCCTTCATAGTGTGATGGTGACAGTGTGCATGCTATGTTGGTACTTGGTGTAATTGCAATGATCTATCATGCACTCTAAGGTTATTTAAACATGAATATCGAATATTGTGGAGCTTGTTAACTCCGGCATTGAGGGTTCGTGTAATCCTACACAATTACTGGTGTTCATCATCCAACAAGAGAGTGTAGAGTATAGCATTTATCTATTCCGTTATGTGATCAATGTTGAGAGTGTCCACTAGTGAAAGTATAATCCCTAGGCCTTGTTCCCAAATACTGCTATCGCCGCTTGTTTACTGTTCTACTGCATCTGTACTGCCTGCAATATTACCACCATCGACCACACGCCAGTCGTAGCATCAAGCTATTTTCTGGTGCCGTTACTACTGCTCATATACATTCATACCACCTGTATTTCTCTATCTCTTCGCCGAACTAGTGCACCTATACATCTGACAAGTGTATTAGGTGTGTTGGGGACACAAGAGACTTCTTGCTTTGTGGTTGCAGGGTTGCATGAGAGGGATATCTTTGACCTCTTTCTCCCTGAGTTCGATAAACCTTGGGTGATCCACTTAAGGGAAATTTGCTGCTGTTCTACAAACCTCTGCTCTTGGAGGCCCAACACTGTCTACAAGAATAGAAGCACCCGTAGACATCACCCGCCAAGATCAAAACTGTTACAGAATGGCAAGCCCCAACCACCCAAACCGAGGTCCGCGCTTTTCTTGGATTAGCCGGATATTACCGCAGATATTTAGAAGGCTTTTCGAGCATCGCTCGACCAATGACCCAACTGTTGAATAAGGACAAGAAATTTGAGTGGACTGACAAATGTGAAGAGAGTTTCCAACAACTCAAGAGTAGACTGACCTCAGCCCCAATCCTGATCATGCCGGACATCACCAAGCCATTTGATGTGTATTGCGACGCCTCCAAGATTGGTCTTGGATGTGTACTTATGCAAGAAGGCAAAGTGATATCATACCTTTCAAGACAACTGAAGCAGCATGAGCAGAATTATCCAACCCACGACTTAGAGCTTCCAGCCGTTATCCTAGACTTGAAAGTTTGGCGTCATTACCTCATGGGTAATCGATGCGAGATCTACTCCGACCACAAGAGTCTGAAATATATCTTCACCCAGAAAGAGCTGAATATGAGGCAGCGCAGATGGATAGAATTGATCAAGGATTACGACATGGAGATTCACTACCACCCCGGCAAGGCCAATGTGGTAGCAGATGCTTTGAGTCGACTGCCGTGTCAGTTGAACTCCATGATCGCAATCGAGCAACCCAGCCTGTTTCATGAGTTTGAACAGTTTAGACTTGAACTCGTCAGTGAAGGATTCCTAGCCAGCATAGAGCTTCAACCCACCTTAATTAGTCAGATCAAGGAAGCCCAGAAAGGAAACGCTAGCATCGATGGAATCAAGAACCAGATAGCTGCAGGGAAGGCACCAGGATTCACCGTAGATGAAGCCGGAGTTCTTTGGTACAAAGGACGTCTATGTGTGCCAGCAGATTCTGAACTGAAGCAAGTCATCATTGCTACGGAAGATCTAATCTTGTCGTAGTCAACTCTTTGAACTTTGTCGTAAACAACTTTTCGACAAGTCAAGCTTCTTCAAGGATATTTCATCCAAGTCCATCAATTTTATAGATCTATTTACTTTCAAAAAGTATTTATCTATCTTGGATTTCATGGCGTATAGCCATTTTAACTGAGTCAGGGCCCATCATAACTTCTTTGTTTGTAGTTGGTTTATCATTGTTCAAAATCAATCCTTTGTCCACAAATCATTTATTTGATCACAAAGTAAACCATACCTACAAGGTTCAATATGTACTTCGATCTCCATGGCTAAAACACTTTGTAGTCATGGGAGCCATGATCGTCGTGGCCGGTTCCGAAACCAATTCCGATGCTGCGCTACTCTGATCATTATGCTCAGGTTCATAAACCTTATCAAAACCTATTGTCCTCCCACTCAAAAACTTCGCTAGAAACAATTTCTTGGAAATAAATAAGAAACATCGACAAACACTTTTGTCTTTGTATCCATAGTGGAAAGAATTCCCAATCAATACTTTGGGATAACAAAGACACTCATCCGATTTTGGTTGTAAACTTATTTACTTATGCTATGCATACCAAAATTTAAGAAAAGACTATTAGGGTTCATACCCATGTCATAACTCGTATGATGTCATTTCAACGGATCATGATGATGCTCTATTCAGTGTAAAGCGGTAGTCTCTAAAGCATAATCCACAAAAATTATAATGGCATTAATATTTTATCTCATCATTGACCCAACAAGGTTTGGATACATCTCTTGGATACTTCATCATCACTATGATACTTCAAGAAATGTGAGTTGTAGAACAATTTCATAACTCTCTTAGATGTTCGCTAAAACTCGTAATTCAAATATTTCCACTATGATCCAATCATAGATATTTGACTTTTCTATTACGATGATTTCCACTTCATGCTGAAATTTATTTGAATCCATTCAAATGTTTCAAACTTCTTCCTTATCGAATATATCCACATATATATACTCAATTCATTGTTTGAAGTTTTCATGAAGTAGAAGAATCTCCCGCACACAACTATGCCCAGTGAACCATATACATCATCATGTATGTTTCCACTAAGTTAGTTGCCCGTTCAAAAACTTGGCCTATGAACGGTATTTCAGTCATTCCTTTTAGAAGAGATTTGCAAGCGCCAAATGATTCATAAATCAAATGACTCCAAAAATCCATTTGCATGGAGTTCCTTCATGCGTTCCTTTCTAACATGACCTAAATGGCGGTTTCACAAATAAGTGGAATTCAAATCATTTGCCTTATGGCATTTTAGCGTCAGTGTTATGTATGTGTGTTTCACCATTAAGATTTATAATAACTTATCCATCGTACATGGAGTAATGTCATAATTTAAACAACTCATTGTTTTCATTTGACCAGAGCAAAATAACAATTATTAAGTTCTTTATTATAAATTCTAAGGGCTAGATAGAATGCTAATGACGAACATAATAACACTTTATTTTGTTCCGTACGTGCATTCCTATCATATTCCTTGTCAGTCACTTAGGCCATTGTATTCTTGTATTGCGTTGTTTTGTATGACACTTCATACCAACCAATATGGTACAAATACCCAAGAATTTCATTGTGTGACCAAACAAGGAATACATCCATAACATGTATATCTTTTATATACACCTGAGCTAGACTTTCTAGTCTTTTCTTTCTTTCTGCCAAAATATCTTTTGCAGTTTCTCTTTTAGCTTTCCTCATTATTCAGAAAAACACTTTAACATTATTAACTTCTAGGTTTGTTGGTCAAATACCAATAACCTTGAGGTTCTTACTTTAAGTTGATCATCATATGACAAGTGTTTCAGATTTCACTATTAGTAACTTTGTAATATGATGAACAATTTCACTCATAATTTTATCCATTATATCATGACGACTTTCCGAGACCATGTCTGTACATGCTAGGCTCGTAAAGTTTTAACCTTGGTATTCGCATGTGCAAATCTGGCTTGCACTCGTTGTATGCACACGTAGAATCTATCACACCCGATCATCACGTGATGCTTCGAAACGACGAGTCTTAGCAACGGTGCATACTAAGGATGATAACTTCATGGATATGCGAATATTATTAGTGCCCCAATAGTTGGAGGATTGTGACGCCTGGCGTCTTCAACCTTCATACATTCCCATAAAACTTATGAGTTTATGTAGTCTCACCAAATCTATCATCTTGCAATAAGGTCTTAGATATCACATATATCTCATACCTTGATTATTTCTGAAAACTAAATTTTCAGCTCCTTACTTTTCAAACAGATTTGAACTTCAAGTTTCACGGAGACAAGATAACTTTAGGTACTAACTGAAACCATAGCTCTTTGAATCAACAATGTGAGGTTTACTAAAAGTTTGCCATAGGACTTAATCAATTCTTGATTCTTTAACAATACGGTACCAATCCGTAAAGTTTCTTGTCAGATTTTAACAGTATTTCTATCTCAATAACAAGACTAGCGCATGGTAGAAAAACGGATGCCGATACTACAAAATTAATTCAAAATACTACTCAGATTATGTTTATGATAATTAGTTCATGTTTTAATCTAATTACTAATGAACTCCCAATTAATACAACATCACTCATAGTTGTTAAGTGGTACACGATCCACATCCACTACACCAAAACCGATCATCACGTGAGATGATGTAGCTTCAATGGTGAACATCAACATGTTGATCATATCATCCATATGACTCGTGTTCAACCTTTCGGTTTCCGTTGTCCCGAGGCCATGTCTGTACATGCTAGGCTCGTCAAGCAAACCCAAGTATTCTGCGTGTGTAACATGGCTTACACCCGTTGTATGTGAACGTTGAGTCTATCACATCCGATCATCACGAGATGCTTCAAAACGACGAACTGTACAACGGTGCATACGAGGGGAGAACACTTTATTATCTTGATATTAATGTGAGGGATCATCTTATAATGCTACCGTCGCGTTCTAAGCAAAATAAGATGCATAAAGGATTAACATCACATGCAATTCATATGTGATATGATATGGCCCTTTTGTCTTTGCGCCTTTGATCTTCATCTCCAAAGCACGAACATGATCTCCATCATCTTCGGGCATGATCTCCGTCATCGTCGGCATAGCGTCAAGGTTCATGGCGCCGTCTTCATGGTTGTTCACCTCATGTAACAACTATTACAACTACTTTGAAATACTACTCAACATGAAAATTAAAGACAACCATAAGGCTCCTGCCGGTTGCCACAATACAATAATGATCATCTCATACATATTCATCATCACATTATGGCCATATCACATCACCAAACCCCGCAAAAACAAGTTAGACGTCTCTAATTTGGTTTGCATATTTTACGTGGTTTAGGGTTTTCGAGAGAGATCTAATCTACCTACGAACATGAACCACAACGGTGATACTAATGTTGTCAATAGAAGAGTAAATTGAATCTTCACTATAGTAGGAGAGACAGACACCCGCAAAGCCTCTTATGCAATACAAGTTGCATGTCGAACGAGGAACAAGTCTCATGAACGCGGTCATGTAAAGTTAGTCCGGGCCGCTTCATCCCACTATGCCACAAAGATGCAAAGTACTCAAACTAAAGACAATAAGAACATCAACGCCCACAAAACCATTGTGTTCTACTCGTGCAACCATCTATGCATAGACACGGCTCTGATACCACTGTAGGGATTCGTTGCATAGAAAACAAAAAATTTCCTACCGCGAACACACAATCCAAGCCAAGATGCAATCTAGAAGACGGTAGCAACGAGGGGATTATCGAGTCTCACCCTTGAAGAGATTCCAAAGCCTACAAGATGAGGCTCTTGTTGCTGCGGTAGACGTTCACTTGCCGCTTGCAAAAGCGCGTAGAAGATCTTGATCACGGCGCCACGAACGGGCAGCACCTCCGTACTCGGTCACACGTTCGATTGTTGATGAAGACGACGTCCACCTCCCCGTTCCAGCAGGCAGCGGAAGTAGTAGCTCCTCTTGAATCCGACAGCACGACGGCGTGGTGTCGGTGGTGGTGGAGAAACCCGGCGGAGCTTCGCTAAGCGTGCGGGATGTGGTGGAGGAGAGAGGGCCGCTAGGGTTTGGGAGAGGGGGGAGCCAGCCACTAGGGGGTGCGGCCACCTTGTGGTCTTAGGGTGGCCGGGCCCCTCCCCTTGGCCCCTCATTATATAGGTGGAAGCCCCAAGTGTTGGACTACAAGTCTTCGAATAAGACCCGAACCCAAAACCTTCCATGTGATAGGGAAACCTACCCAAGGTGGGAATCCCACTTGGGGTGGGATTCCCCCCTTCCATGTGGGGGGTTGGCCGGCCCCCTTGGTGGAGACCAAGGTGGACTCCACCCTCCTAGGGTTGGCCGGCCATGGGAGGTGGAGTCCCTTTGGGACTCCGCCTTCCAAAGTGGCTTCTTCCGGACTTTTCTAGAACCTTCTAGAACTTTCCATAGAACCTTCCGGATCATTTTAAATCTTATAAAATGACTTCCTATATATGAATCTTATTCTCCGACCATTCCGGAACTCCTCGTGATGTCCGGGATCTCATCCGGGACTCCGAACAAATATTCAAACTCCATTCCATATTCAAGTTCTACCATTTCAACATCCAACTTTAAGTGTGTCACCCTACGGTTCGTGAACTATGCGGACATGGTTGAGTACTCTCTCCGACCAATAACCAATAGCGGGATCTCGGAGATCCATAATGGCTCCCACATATTCAACGATGACTTTAGTGATCGAATGAACCATTCACATATATGATACCAATTCCCTTTGTCACGCGATATTTTACTTGTCCGAGGTTTGATCATCGGTATCACTCTATACCTTGTTCAACCTCGTCTCCCCGACAAGTACTCTTTACTCGTACCGTGGTATGTGGTCTCTTATGAACTTATTCATATGCTTGCAAGACATTAGACGACATTCCACCGAGAGGGCCCGGAGTATATCTATCCGTCATCGCGATGGACAAATTCCACTCGTTGATCCATATGCCTCAACTCATACTTTTCGGATACTTAATCCCACCTTTATAACCACCCATTTACGCAGCTGGCGTTTGATGTAATCAAAGTACCTTTCCGGTATAAGTGATTTACATGATCTCATGGTCATAAGGACTAGGTAACTATGTATCGAAAGCTTATAGCAAATAACTTAATGACGTGATCTTATGCTACGCTTAATTGGGTGTGTCCATTACATCATTCATACAATGATATAACCTTGTTATTAATAACATCCAATGTTCATGATTATGAAACTAATCATCCATTAATCAACAAGCTAGTTAAGAGGCATACTAGGGACTCTTTGTTGTTTACATATCACACATGTATCAATGTTTCGGTTAATACAATTATAGCATGGTATATAAACATTATCATAAACATAAAGATATATAATAACCACTTTATTATTGCCTCTGGGGCATATCTCCAACAATGTTCACCCTCTCAGTCACAATATTCTATTGAGGCGTGTATGGGTCCGGTGGTGTGGTGTCTGACGTTTCCTTTGTCGTTGCAGTAATCATTAAAATACTAGAACAAAATTTCATGTCATTATCAGTATATAGATTAACCTTCTTCCCAGTTTGCTTCTCTACCATAACGTTTTACTTGTTGAAAGCATAAAAATATTAGATTTATGTTTCAATAAATAAGGCCATGTTTTTCTAGTGTTTTTTTCGATAAGGGGCGCTTTATTAGTCAAAAAGTTTTAAGCATTACACCCAGCCTCTGCATAACCAGGATGCACACAGTCGTTCAGTAGTCTAGGATCCATCAAAGAGCGATACAAAATAAGATAAAAGCCAACTACTATGATGCTCCGTTGGCTTCAATCCTCCGACTATGCAGCCACCCATGTTGGGAGATAAACTCTGTGGCCGTGTTCTCCAATCGTGTAGACACCTCCATAAACAGGTCGCGATCCTCCAAACACTAAAGTGGTGACCATGAACGGAGCAAAGTCGTACACCGGTAGATGACCTGCATAAGAGAAGAAATTTTGTCATTAAAAACCTTGTCATTTCTACATAGCCAAAGAGACCATGCAACCGCAATCGCTCCCACTCTGATAATCGTTTTGTACCTAGAATCCACCCCATTAAGGCAATTGCCAAAAATGTTTGCAATGCTACGGGGTGGATATAAGGTAGAACCTATCTGAATGATTGACCATATAGATCTAGCAACTCGACAGTTGAATAAAAGGTGTTTTATTGTCTCTTCCTCGTGACAAAACACACATTTCGTACAACCTTGCCAGTTGCGCTTTACAAGTTATCTTTAGTAAGAATCACACCTCGACGAAGATACCATGCAAAGACCTTTGTTTTGAGAGGTATGTTCATCTTCCAAATGGATTTATTATTTAAAGTAATGACCAAAGATAATAAGCACATAATTAGTACCACTGAGAAAAGTCTCACAATAAGGTATGCACACATCAGCATGCACGTAGTCTAATATTTCTTTAGTGGTATAAACAGAAGCATTTAATTTTATCATATTATGCTTACCAAAAATGCAGTGCTCACAAAAGTCCAACTTACTCATGTACATTGCAGCCATCTATTAGTTCTATCTCTTGTGCAATTCTTACATGCCATGTTCTCTTATATGTTCAGGACGCATATGACATACATTAATTTTACTAGATTCATTAGGAATAGCATCATCAACAATACCAGTTAAAGTGCTACTCTAAAAACATATTATTTTGCATAATTCATATCACAAATCATGTGAACGAGAGAATCTTTTGATACCTTCAAAACTTACGTGAACTAGAGTAGTTTTACCCCTCAACATCAAGGGTACTTAAAAAGATAATTTTTTGGTCATGCCCGGTATATGTCTCACCCCAGTCAACGTGTGTGTCATGACATCATGCATCCCGATAAGGATAGAGCCAATGCTCACAATACCATGTGGATTGTTATCTCCCATGTGCACCACATCTCCACTTAGCACAAACTCATACAAACTTAGCAAGTCTTTGTTACATCAAATATGAAAGAAATATGTAGGATCGAGTATTTAATCATCATTACTGGAAACACAGCCAACAAAAACAACTAGGCAATCACCATTAGATTTATTACGGAAAACAACATAGGCCTTACAATCACCATTGGTTTTATTTTTAGGTTGGAACGTACCGTTCCTCTTCTCTTTTTTCTACAGCCTCCAATAGTCCTTAATAAAGTGATTTTCTTTGTTACAATACATGCATAATTTCTTCTCTCTTTTGGACATTGAATGACCCTCATCGTTCTTGTTATTATCTATGTTATAGTTAGTGTTTCCTTGCTCGGTCCTGCCTTGAACCTGCAACGCCTCTCTCTTGGAGCATGATCCCTCGATCCGCACCATATTTTTCATCTTTCCTCTGTGTTGAAGGGCCTCATAAGCTTTCACAACAATTGGTGGTATCACTAAAATTTGCAAAGGAACTAGGAAATAAACATAAAAGTAGAATACACAAATCCTCACCAGCATACTTAACTTCCATGGATGGCATGTCAGGAATTATCTCCGTGAAGGTAGATATGTGACTGAGTACCGAACCTACTTCAAGTAGCTTTTGTGGAAACAGTTTCATCTTCACGTACATCTTGCTCGTGAGAGCCTTGAACATGCAAACCAACTCGAGCTTGAGCCACAAACTTCTAGTTGTTTTCTCCTATAGCACTTACTCTAGAATATTATTGGATAGATTAAGGTAAATCAATGACAAAGCCTCAAGATCCTCCCGCTTCTCCTAGTATGTCCATGTCAACGAGTTCTTTTTGTTGAATCCATCCAACCCATCATCCAGATGGGGTGAGCCAGGATGGCGCACATCTTCACTTGCCACAAGGTGAACCTTGTGTTGTAATCCAGCAACTACAGACCGAACTTCATCGAAGCTATATCGTCGAAACACTAGAACTGAAACACGAGTGTTGATAGCACTTGTTACAATCACGACATGCAATAGAGGACGGAGATACATCAAACCAACATCGGAACACAAGGATTTTACCATGGACCAACCCTCCAACAAAGTGAAAAAAACCATGGGCGACATCCACCAAAACTTCACTATCGTGGGAGAGTTCGCACAACCCCAGGGATTTCACAGATTCAACTTATCCAGTGTGGCGGCTTACGAGAGGTATATACATAGTAGTGGAAACCTAGGTAGATAAGATCCATAGCGTGAGTAGGGGAGAGGGGGCAGGTCTCCTGCGACAAGCCTCGCTCCGCTAGTCGAAGTTTGCCTTTATGTGAATTTGGATTACAATATAACATATTTCGCCTGGTCTTCTATATTACCGCTGTCTTTCAGCATTAGTGTCAACGCACGTCTTTGTCTTTGTTTTATTTTAAAATTATAAATTAAAACCACGATAAAGTTGTGAAATAGAGTAAGTATGTACTACAAATCAGTGGATCCACTGACTCGTGTGCTGATTGATACAGGGCTACCTCGTTTTGAAGAAAAAAAATGCATCCACAACACGAACTAAAATGGCTACAATGTTTTTCTTTAAAAAACGATCTGGCCTTGTTGATTTCCGTTACAGAAACCGGCTTCTAGCATTTTTTAACGTTCTTTTTTCGATAATGGGCGTTTTATTACTTTAAGAAGCAATTACACCTAGCCTCTACATAGCCAAGATGCACACAGCCGTTTCATAGTCTTCAAAATCTCAACATGAAAATAAAAAGACGAATTACATATCAATCATGAGCAAATGTAAAAACGCCTAAGGTAGGAGGCGGTCCAATTCTTAGATTATGCTGTCATCCATGTAGGAAAAAAGTATCGCTCACCGTATCCTCCAACCGTGTACAGACCTCCGTAAAGAGGTCGTGGTTCTCCACTCTCTGTAGCGCAGACCATGAACGAAGAATAGCGGTACATCTGTAAATAACCTACATAAGAGAACAATTCTTATCAGTAAAAACTTTGTCATTTCTACATAGTTATAGCGACCAGATAACGGCAAGCGCTCCCACCCTAATAAGCGTCGTAAACATGTGATCAATACCGTGAAGCCAATTACCAAAGATATTGATCACACTAGTTGGAGGATACAGATCAGATGCTACTTCGATGCATGACCATATAGATCTGGCAAAGTGGCACTGGAAGAGCAAGTGTTTAATCGTCTCATTTTTGTGACAGAAAACACACTGACTACTCCCACGCCAATTGCGTTTAAGAAGATTATCTTTGGTTAGGATTACCCCTAGATGTAAATACCGGTATTTTCATCTTCCAAATCTTCTTGTTCTTATCAACTGGTATATCAGGTTGGATAATTGCATTGTATAGCGAACTTACTGTGAACTTTCCATTGGGTTCTAAGTTCCAACGAATTTCGTCTGGCCCTTCAGACAGGTGAATGGATTCCAAATGAAGCAGTAATGCATTCCATACAAGAAGCATCGGGCCATATAAATCTCGTCTAAACATCACTGACGGAGGTGAGGTCGCCATTACTAAGGCAATGGTATCACTTTTACGACGAACAATGCTATATAACGTCGGACATTTTCAGCAAGAGGTCTATTCCCTAATCAGGAATCCTCCCAAAACCGTACCTGCGACCCGTTCTTAATAAAGAAAGTACCAAATTTGAAGAAAAACTTCTTCGTGGCCATTAAGCCAGCCCAGAAATGCGAGTCGCCCGATTTTCAAATGATTTGGGATAACGCTTTCTCGTCAATGTACTTTCTTTTAACAAGGGTCTGCCATACACCATCTTCGGTTAGAAGTTTGAAAATCCACTTACCTAGTAAGGCCGAGTTTTTGATCTCAAGGTCATGAACACCCAACCCTCCCATATCTTTGGAACGGCATACAACAGTCCACTTAATCAGTCGATATTTCTTTTTTTCGCTATCCCCTTGCGAAAAAATCTCGATCTGTAATAATCGAGTTTGTGTAAAACACATTTTGGCAAGAGGAAGAAGGATATCATATACATCACCATATTAGTAAGTAGTGAATTAATGAGTACCAGTCTTCCTCCAAGGGATATCACTTTACCTTTCCAACTACTGAGACGTTTTTGAAGTCTTTCCTCTACTAGTTTTCATTCAGCAATTGTTTAACGTCCTAGCTTGAGAGCATGTTTGAAACGTAGGAAAGAAAAAACATAGAAAAGGAAAGAAATGGTAGGAATAGAAAAGGAATGCAAATTGAAAATTTCAGAAACGCCAAAGACATGAAAACACCAAGCTTGATTGAAATGCAGGAAAGAGAACCAGAGGGAACCGTGTGGTGCAGGTCGTGAGTTAATGGGATGTTACTAGCTGCCATGTGCTTGATTTGCCTCGTTCCTTCACGCGTGAATAGAAAAATGAGGTCAGAGCCAATATTTATTTTCCTCTTATTTTTTTATGAAAGCAACTTTTAAGAAAAGTTTTCTCCACTTTTTCTACGCCTAATTTCTACGTTCCAAATTATATTGAGTGAACATTTTTGTTTTAAAACTGCCAAGCGAATAGATTGTCAGTTGTTGGATTATGTAAGCGATACTAGATGATAACTTTCAGGGCCTGTTGATTTGAAGAATTTCTATAGAAAAAGTATTGGATTTTGGTTCCCGTAGGAATTGGTACTGTAGGACCCGTTTGATTTGAAGAATTTACAGAAAAAGCATAGGATTCGGTTAATCCTAGTCAATTAAAAGACATCGGTCATGTTTGATTTAAAGAATTTTACAAAAAAAGAAAGCAAAGGATTCGGATACATTCATAGCAAGAGGAAGTTGCACCAATTTTTAGTTATGGGAAGTGGGACGTCCCATAGCGCCAAATATTGCGTGCCACGGGATCCATGTCCCCTTTTCTGAAACTAAAAACAAAAATTGTCACGTCAGGGTTACTCCTAAAGATCGTTGTACTGTACGAAAATTAGAACAGCGCACAACAAATTTAGGAAAACATCAGATTCAATTCAACGAAAAGTTACTACGATTTTTTTTTTGTTGGTTTGGGGTGCTTATCAAGCATATCGCTCGATAAGTTACTACGATTTCAGGTTCCAACTAATGCAAACATCCATCATCCATGTCCTCTTTCCCATCCATAACCTCATCCAACTACTTGGTTCGACAACTGAACCCGACGACACGACTGACATCAAAGACATTTCAGAACACCCATCGCTTAGCGCAGACACCATGGAACGGCTTAGTCCACTTCCTCGATCTTGGGGCCAGCGCCGCTGCCGCCGGTGGGCGCATCCTCCTCCATGCTCATGCCGGGCATGTCCGGCGCGGCGCCCTGGTACATCCTGGCGATGATGGGGTTGCAGATGCCCTCCAGCTCCTTCATTTTGTCCTCGAACTCCTCGGCCTCCGCGAGCTGATTGCCGTCCAGCCAGCGGATGGTTTCCTCAACGGAGTCCTCCACCTTCTTTTTGTCGTCGGCCCCGAGCTTGGAGGCGATCTTCTCGTCTTTGATGGTGCTGCGCATGTTGTAGGCGTAGTTCTCCAGCGCGTTCTTGGCGTCCACCTTCTTCTTGTGCTCCTCGTCCTCCGCCTTGTACTTCTCCGCCTCCTGCACCATCTTCTCGATCTCCTCCTTGCTCAGACGCCCCTTGTCGTTGCTGATGGTGATCTTGTTCTTCTGGCCCGTCGTCTTGTCCTCCGCAGAGACGTTGAGGATGCCGTTGGCGTCAATGTCGAAGCACACGGTGATCTGGGGCACGCCGCGGGGCGCCGGAGGGATGCCGGAGAGCTCGAACTTGCCCAGGAGGTTGTTGTCCTTGGTCCTCGCGCGCTCGCCCTCGTACACCTGGATCAGGACGCCCGGCTGGTTGTCCGCGTAGGTGGAGAAGACCTGCTCCTTCTTGGTAGGGATGGTGGTGTTCCTCGGGATGAGCGTCGTCATGACGCCGCCGGCGGTCTCCAGACCCAGGGACAGCGGCGTCACGTCCAGCAGCAGCAGGTCCTGCACCTTCTGGTTGCCCTCACCGCTCAGGATGGCGGCCTGGACAGCGGCGCCGTACGCAACGGCCTCGTCAGGGTTGATGCTCTTGCACAGCTCCTTGCCGTTGAAGAAGTCCTGGAGCAGCTGCTGCACCTTGGGGATGCGAGTGGATCCGCCGACGAGGACGACGTCGTGCACGGTGCTCTTGTCCATCTTGGCGTCGCGGAGGCACTTCTCCACCGGCTCCATGCACTTGCGGAAGAGGTCCATGTTGAGCTCCTCGAACCGAGCCCTGGTGATGGTGGTGTAGAAGTCAATGCCCTCGAACAGCGAGTCGATCTCGATGGTGGTCTGGGCCGTCGACGACAGCGTGCGCTTGGCCCGCTCGCAAGCCGTCCTGAGCCGGCGCAGGGCGCGTGGGTTGCCAGTCATGTCCTTCTTGTGCTTGCGTTTGAACTCCTGGACGAAGTGGTTCACCATGCGGTTGTCGAAGTCCTCGCCGCCCAGGTGAGTGTCACCGGCGGTGGCCTTGACCTCAAAGATGCCCTCCTCGATGGTGAGAAGCGACACGTCGAAGGTGCCGCCACCCAGGTCGAAGATGAGCACGTTCTTCTCGCCCGTGCTGCTCGCCTTCTTGTCGAGGCCATAGGCGATGGCAGCAGCGGTGGGCTCGTTGATGATGCGCAGCACGTTGAGGCCCGCGATGGCGCCGGCGTCCTTGGTGGCCTGCCGCTGCGAGTCGTTGAAGTAGGCTGGCACGGTGACCACGGCGTTCTTGATGGTGTTGCCAAGGAAGGCCTCGGCGATCTCCCTCATCTTGGTGAGCACCATGGAGGAGATCTCCTCCGCGGCAAACTGCTTCTCCTCGCCCTTGTACTTGACGACGATCATGGGCTTCTCAGCCGGGCCGGCGACCACCTTGAAGGGCCACAGCTTCATGTCGCTCTGCACCGACGGGTCAGAGACCCTCCGACCGATCAACCGCTTGGCATCTGCACCCAGAAACAGAGCAAGGAGCAGTGAGTTGGATTGCAAACGAATCATAAGATCGATCAGTGAGTTGGACAGTAAGTGCAAATCTGAACAAACTATCGAATCTGAAACAACTGTTTCTTCATCAGTAGGAGGTACATTCCGCTCAACTACTTCGGATTCCTGAAGGGAAGCAACAGAAAATACAGAAATAACAAGCCTTTCTGAAGGAACTGGCTTGAGAATCTACTAAGAATACAGAAAAACGCAAGTTCAGTTCAGAATATACTACACAAGAACTACGAACAAAACAAATCAGTACATACTTGACAAATTATTTAACTGCATGAAGATCATTCGATAAAAGGAACAATCGACTTTATATAATCTAACCTAATCATTCCGTGCACATAGGAGAAACAGAACAGATTTCTAAAGACAGAGCACGGTCATCGGCAGAAAACCCCACGGAAACCGGAAGATGCGCTGCATATCTACATCGAAAACTAACACGAACAACAGGCGCAAAGTCTAACAGAGATCATAGCACAGCTCGAGTCCAAAAGGGAGTCAGGGAGGGGAGTGCACATACGTACCGAAGACGGTGTTGGTTGGGTTCATGGCGACCTGGTTCTTGGCCGCATCGCCGATGAGGCGCTCGGTGTCGGTGAAGGCGACGTAGGAGGGCGTGGTGCGGTTTCCCTGGTCGTTGGCGATGATCTCGACGCGGTCGTGCTGCCACACGCCGACGCAAGAGTAGGTCGTCCCGAGGTCGATCCCGATGGCCGGACCCTCGCCCTTCCCCATCTCCTCGCACTAGCTCGCCGCCGCGATTTGCTTGCTTCTGGTGGTGGAAGAAAACTCGATTGGAACAGCGCTCTCTTGGCTTTGCTTGGTGCGATCTGTCTGCGTCTGCGTGCTCTCTGATTTCGAATTCAGGAGGTGAGATTGTGCGAAGAGGGACGAGGAGACGGCAGGGGTTTTATGGCGGAGGAGGCCGGGTCTGGAATGTTCTGGCGCGGGCCATCCGGGCCGTCCGATCGAGTGGGGTGTTGTCTGGAATGTTCTCGAACCTGGCCGTCGGATCGCGGGTGTTCTGGTAGGGCCCAGAGGGTGCGGGTACCTTGTGTATCAGTTGGTCTGCTCATACACGCGCGATCAGTTGGTCTGCTTATAGAGGAACTCCTCCGGTCCTGCCCTCTATAAACTTTGTTCTTCTTATAAAAGAGGGTTGTGTATTCTTATTAGAAATTTATCAAGCACGAGAATAAGGAGGTTAATCACGAAAAGTGACTTTACCATTGCTTCCGGTTTTTAAAAAACATATTTCTGAGATTTCAAAATATTTCAGAAGAAAATATGTTGTAATATGTACTACATATAAAAAAGATAAACTTCTGACAAAAATTGTCCCTATATAGCCATAAAAAAAATTATGTCCGTAGCTATAGGTACAACATAATTTTTACCGAAACTTCGCACTAGTATTCGTGGCATATGTATATATTCATGAAATAACTTTTATGATTTTTTGAAACATAAAAATATAGTTTTCAAATGTTTCAAAAACTGGGAGCACTGGTGCTTATGTGCACCAAATCTTCATCCAGTTAATCATGATAACTTATTTGAATCATCACTTGTGTTGCGTGATTGTGACTTTTGGTCGGAAGCAGATTTGGTGCACATGAGCACCAGTGCTTCCAGTTTTCAAAACATTTAAAAATTGTGCATCTGCATTTTAAAAAATTGTCACATTTATTCCACAAATACATACACATGTCCTGGATATTCGTGCGAAGTTTCGGTAAAATTTGCATTATATTTTAAGCTACAGGAAAAAAAACAAATTTGTGGCTGCGTATAGTGGTAGATATTTGTCAGAACTTTTGTCTTTTTGTATAGCTCAGAATACAACATATTTTTCTCCAAAATTCCTACCGTACCTTCGAAATATTTATATATATAGGTATTTAATTTAATTTTGTTTAAATCCAATAAAAAAAATATTTTAAAAATCAGGAGCACCTGTGCTCATGTGTCAAAGACACTTTTTTACTTTTGGTCACACTAGTTTAACTAGCTTGTATTAACGATCATCTACCTTATGTTTGTACTAGGAAGCGTAGACCTGGCGGCATGCCCACCCGTGACGACGATACTTTTTAGCATGTGTTATTAGTGTGGAACATGTTTAAGTTTTTTGTAAGTTGTGATCTATATAGATAATCGGCAGAAGAAATATAATGTGAATAATGAACAAAGATGAACAGCCCGTCGGTGATGGGCAGCGGTGGATAGATAGTAGCATGAGAAGAGCTGAGGGTCTCTAATCTCGTCGGTGAGCAGATTAATGGCCACACACGAAGACGGACAGATGGCTGCATGAGCCAAGAGCGTGTTTGGTTGCCTGCATCCCTTTCCCTTTGATTCGCATCGGGTCAGCAATTTTCGGTCCGTTTGGATGCCTGCAGCCCACTGCGTTCTAGTATTAATCGGGTTTTAAAGCATCCCGGGACAGGTCCTGGAGAAACGCCCGGAATGACAGTTTCTCCAGGGCCAGGCCCGTTGCGGCCAGAAGCCTGCACGCGTGGAGAATGGAGGCGGAAACACCGCGTCCCTTCGGGAACACGCGCCATAATTAGCCTCACTGCTCCCCTCTCCTTCCTCTCACTCGCGACCGCACTCTCACCTCCCCCAAACTGTCACATCACCCGGCGGTTCCCCTCCCGCCGACCAATCCGCCGCACCGACGCACGGAGGAGTGATACGTCTCCAACGTATCTATAATTTCTGATGTTTCATGCTTGTTTTATGACAATACCTACATGTTTTGCTCGCACTTTATAATATTTTTATGTATTTTCCGGAACTAACCTATTAACAAGATGCCGAAGTGCCGCTCCCGTTTTCTCGCTGTTTTTGGTTCCAGTAAAGGCTGTTCGGGCAATATTCTCGAATTCGACGAAACAAAGACCCAAGTATCTTATTTTTCCCGAAGACCCCGAACACCGAAGGAGAGTCGGAGGCGGGCCGGAGGGCCACCACACCATAAGGCGGCGCGGGCCCGGGCCCGGCCGCGCCAGCCTATGGTGAGGAGGCCCCGGTGCGCCCTCCCGCGCCGCCTCTTCGCCTATAAGACCCCTTTCGACCTAAAAACGTGATACGAATTGACGAAACTCCGTGAAAGACTCCGGGGCGCCGCCGCCATCGCGAAACTCCAATTCGGGGGACAGAATCTCTGTTCCGGCACGCCGCCGGGACGGGGAAGTGCCCCGGAAGCCATCTCCATCGACGCCACCGCCTCCATCATGCTCCGTGAGTAGTTCCCCCATGGACTACGGGTTCTAGCTGTAGCTAGTTGGTACTCTCTCCCCCATGTACTTCAATACAATGATCTCATGAGCTGCCTTACATGATTGAGATTCATCCGATGTAATCGGTGTTGTGTTTGTTGGGATCCGATGGATTGTTACTATAAAGTTTATGAAGTTATTGTTGCTGCAATCTTGTTGTGATTAATGCTTGTCACTAGGGCCCGAGTGGCATGATCTTAGATTTAAGCTCTATACTTATTGCTTAGATTGTACCTACAAGTTGTTTGCACATGTCTATGTTCGGAACCCGAGGCCCCAGAGTGACAAAGAACTGGGATAACTGAAGGGGAAGGCTTAGGTATGAGGATCACATGTTTTCACCAAGTGTTAATGCTTTGCTCCGGTACTCTATTAAAAGGAGTACCTTAATTGCCAGTAGATTCCCTTGAGGCCCGGCTGCCACCGGCTGGTTGGACAAAAGATGTTATACAAGTTTCTCATTGCGAGCACGTATAACTATATATGGAAAACATACCTACATGATTAATAATCTTGATGTTTTGTCTTAATGCTATTTCAATCCTATCAACTGCCCAACTGTAATTTGTTCACCCAACACTTGTTATTGGAGAGTTACCACTAGTGTAGATAGCTGGGAACCCCGGTCCATCTCTCATCATCATATACTCGTTCTATATGTCATTGGAAGTAGTATCAACTATTTTCTGGTGCCATTGCCTCTGTGTTACTATTACTGTTGCTGTGTTACTGTTACTACTGTCGTTGCCTAATCGACGGTCGCCCAACCGTAATTTGTTCACTCAACACTTGTTGGTTGGAGAGTTACCACTAGTGTAGATAGTTAAACCCCGGTCCATCTCCTCATCATCATATACCTGCTCTATATGTCATTGGAAGTAGTATCGTCTATTTTCTCGGGGTGCCATTGCCGTTACTTATTATCATGGCCGTGTTATCGTTACTACTGTCGCGTTTGTCGACGGTACCTCGGAGGAGGGATCCCCACGAGGGAGAAGAAGTAGGGGCCATAGGGCGGAGTGCACACACGGTGGTATCGCGAGTTACCCAGCCTTCGGAACACCCGCACGGCGACAGGCCTTCACCGGGCCGCTTGTCTCGAATTATCCGGGCGCTT